>NW_009648793.1:1521071-1665661 GCF_000708025.1 Charadrius vociferus
ATTAAAGTCAATGCATGGGTAATTGAGTTCATCTTCAATAACTTTGAAAATCTCATACAGACCTTTGAGGTGCTAAATTCTCATTAATGAATGAAAATAAGTTTAAATATAAATGCATAATTAAACAAGGCCAAAGAAAGCTGTCTTGGAAGAAAAACAATGCCCCCTTCTGGAAGAGCTTTATATTCCCTTTATTTTGAGGGCTTTTTTTAGCCATGTTACGCTGTCTTCACACTAGGGCACGTCCAGTGACAGAATTGCTGTAGAAGCACGCAAGATGAGGCAGATTCAGATCTCAAGATGAGAACAGCACAGGATGCTTATGCACTGCCAAGCAGTGCATACCGTGTGCATCCTGTGCACGCTGAAACCCCCGACCAAGATGACTGAGCACAGGCCTGATGAAAACTTGTTTCATTCACAGGTGAATAGGTAACTGTTATGATTATATTGACCTTTTGGCTGTGTAGCTCAGTACATATGAAACACTCAAAATATTGAACAACATATAAAGTCTGCATAATAAAAGTATTTCAGATAAGCTCAGCAAGGCCCTGGCTTGGTATGCCCAGCAGGAAAAGGAGAATAATTTATCCATTCAGAGTTTCATGCTCTTAATTCACAAATGAAAGAAAGAAGCTCAGTGAATAAACCTGGAGCAAGTCTCACAGGGAAAGCTGTGCATAAACAGCCAGGTAATACAACTGAATGTGTGTGACAAAAGGAACAAGGGCACTAAAAGAGCACAATCACAGCTTTTAGCAACAAAAAGAGCTGAACTTCACTTGATACAAATTAATCTCTTCATGTGCTCAGTACTTATGTAAGTAATTTCTTGTTCTACATGGAGTAGCAAACAACAGTAAAGCCCACAAGACTTTCTTCTTTCTCAGTCATAGGGAAAAAGGACAAAGTATTTTTTCTTTCTCTCCAGTGTTCAGAGGAAGAAATAGGAAGAACTCTGTACTTTCTAATAGAACCTGTCTTTTCAATTTTGATGATTTTTAGTGATTTCTCATCAAAATTTGAACAGTGTAAAATGAATAACTATAGCTAGATAGTATGATTTCTAGACCTAACAATAGGTACTGCATACCTAGAAACTGTTATTTTCCTTGAAACAGCATGGTATGCACACAGTTGTAATAAGAACGCAGAGACAGCAAGGCAGAGTTAATGCGTTGTTCAAAATTAGAATCCATTTCACATACAAAGGTTACATACAGATTTTCTATACACCCATTTTCTATATGGGTCATGACATAATGCTACTGAACAAACATTTGTAAAATGGTATAAATTAAAAACTTTTTAATGAGATGCAACAAACATCCATTTGGTATAAACAGACATAGTTTCATTATATTAGGATCTGTATATTGGTTTATACTTGATGATGGTGTTAACTGGTTTTCAATAATGACATAAATCCTCCATGTAGACAGAACCAATTTTAAATGCTGATTTACTGCACTCCAATATGCCTCATCCCTTACTCATTTGTCTTTCCTCAACACATTTTCTTTGATAGCACGAAAAGTTGATCAACCGTCCACAAAGCACAAAAAGAATTTCTTCTGATTCATCAGGTAAGAACATATACATAATATATTAATATCAATATAAATAACAGTTATATTTGCTATTTACTTTTTTTAAATGCCAAGATTTGTTTCAACTCTAATTGACATATTAAATGCCATATTCAGGAACCAAAGTAGTTAACGTTTTAAAAGATATTCAAAGGGAAAAAAAAAAAGTGATCTGTTTACCAGGAAATGCAAAAGCTCTTGTAAGATAAGCTCTTGTAAGATGCTGCGGTGGGGTGCTTGAAGGCCATATGATTTTCTGTATAAGGAGATTCAGTTTGGAAGGGAAAGCTCCAGTACAGCTGATGTATCAGTCACAGGAAATGCCCAACCCCTTTTATTTTTACTGCTAGCTTTCTCCACGTAGTTCCAAAAGTCATTGCTGAATCTGATTTTGACTAAATTCACAGAATCACAGAATGGTCAGGGTTGGAAGGGACCTCTGGAGATCATCTCGTCGAACCGCCTGCCAGAGCAGGTTCATCTACAGCAGGTTGCGCAGGATGGCATCCAGGCAGGTTTTGAATGTCTCCAGAGTCTAATATAATCTAATATAGTCAATTAAGACACAATATCATCAAATTAATAGCTAAAAATGTTACAAGTAACTCTGCTGGGCTTTGCTGACTTTGGGGTTGCACAGCTCAATGCACTATTAAGTGAATACCATGGCCTGGTCTAAATAGAAAAATGCTGAATAAAAGCAGTGATATATTATGTCCATCTTGGGATTTTCAACATGGAAGCTGAGACATGTCCACAAATAAACTATGTTTTAGAAAAGTAAGGACTGTGGGGAATTTTTCTAACATAAAACAAGTATGGAAATAAACTCACAGAATCACAGAATGGTAGGGGCTGGAAGGGACTTTCAGAGATCATCTAGTCCAACCCCTTGTGTCAGCCACCCCTCCCAGTTATGTGTCATCAGCAAACTTGCTGATGGTACACTCTATCCCTTCATCCAGGTCATTGATGAATATATTGAACAGGACTGGATCCAGTACTGACCCCTGGGGAACACCAGTTGTTACAGACCTCCAACTACACTCTGCACCACCAACCACAACTCTCTGAGCTCTATCTGTCAGCCAGTTTTCAATCCACCCCACTATCCACTCATCTAACCCACACTTCCTAAGCTTGCCTGTGAGGATGATGTGGGAGACAGTGTCAAAAGCCTCGCTGAAGTCAAGGTAGACAACATCCACCGCCATGCGATGCTTCATGTCACAGTGCAGTTAGCAAAAAATTGCATTAAAAATGAGAAGCGATGATGTTTCCATTAAAGTAAAAAACAAACCATTTTTAGTTGGGGAGTTCACCCACTGAGCCTCCAGCTTTAGAAAGCTTTTCAAAAGATTTACACACCAGAAGAATAACACCCTTAATTTACTAATTTCTGTCTTTCAGAGGCCCTATGGGACAACTTGCTATATTGGCTCGCAGAGGAGCTTGCAGAAGATAATACATCATTGCTTGCTTTACGCTTACCTGTTCAGCGGAGCATACTTCAGCTTGTTAGGCTGAAATGCCCTGATAATTTAACACACCAGATCTATGAGCTCCTTTCCTGCTGGAAAAAGACCCTTCCAAGGTCGGCTGATAAACAGCAGCTCCTGTCTCGCTATTTGCGGAAGAGTGGCAGAAGTGATCTTTCAGAAGAACTTCGTTTTAAGTGGCAAAATAAAGTGTTCGCTTGACAAAACCACGGGCAGCTAACAGCCCCATTTCTCTCTTGTTGAAAGGTGTGAGTATTTTCGTGATATCTTTGGATGAGCAAGTGACAGGGATACCAGTCAGGGATAAGACTGCTCATTTGTTTGTTAATTTGCAACCTCTTTACTAAAGCAAAGTAAAATAGCAATGTCCTTGCTTGCTAAAAGTGAACTTTTCTCCCATGGAAAAGTGAGATATTTGAAATATCGGTATGAAGGATTATAGACTGGTCTGCATAGGTTTCTAAGGACTTTGTTTGCACATACCATACTCAATTGACATAGAATCATATTTCTACATGCTTTAAACACTAGGAATTATTCACTATACTTTATCAAAATCTTATGAATCATTCCAAGATATATGAATTACACTACATCCAGTAATAATACCTATGAGGTTCTTCAGAGAAAAGCATAATAGATCATTATAATGCACAGAGAAAATTTCTTCTTACTTTCAGGTTTGTTAGTAGTTAATCCTGACTTTTATATTATCAGTGAATGTTTTTTATACTTGTGAATGTCATAGCAGATTTCAGTGTTATCACATGTGAATATCTAATTTGTTCCCAGAATTTAACAGATTTGTTGCCTCCCTTTTATCTATCATGTTAATGGTTTTTTTTCAGGTTACTACCAAATTTGGAAAAAGGAGTATTTCTTCATATAAGTTTTACAATGTAGTGCTTAGAAATTTCATTCATTATACTGAGTTCTTGTATTCAAGCTACAGATAGCAATCCAGGTGTCTTTGTGTCATTCCTTAGCCATGTATTTTACTCTCTAAAAATTCATTTCTTTCCAGAATGCTAAGTATCATAGAATCACAGAATAATAGAATGGCTTGGTTTGGAAGGGACGTTAAAGATCAGTTGTTCTAACCCCCCTGCCATGGGCAGGGACACCTCCCACTAGACTAAGTTACTCAAAACCCCATCCAATAGCCTTGAACACCTCCAGGTGATCCCCCTGCCATGGGCAGGGATACCTCCCACTAGACCAGGTTGCACAAAGCCCCATCCAACATGGCCTTGAATACCTCCAGGGATGGGGCATCCACAACTTCTCTGGGGAACCGGGTCCATTGTCTCACCGCCCTCACAGTAAAGAATTTCTTCCTAATATCTAATCTAAATCTGCCCTCTTTCAGTTTAAAACCATTATCCCTCATCCTATCACTACACTCCCTGATCAAGAGTACCTCTCCAGCTTTCCTTGTACCCTTTAGGTACTGGAAGGCCACTATAAGGTCTCCCTGGAGCCTTCTCTTCTCCACGCTGAACAACCTCAACTCTCTCAGACTGTCTTCATAGAAGAGGTGCTCCAGCCCTCTGTTTATCTTTGCGGCC
Source organism: Charadrius vociferus (assembly GCF_000708025.1). Classification (NCBI taxonomy): domain Eukaryota; kingdom Metazoa; phylum Chordata; class Aves; order Charadriiformes; family Charadriidae; genus Charadrius; species Charadrius vociferus. The sequence goes on from NW_009648793.1 coordinate 1,525,731, forward strand.
CTCCTCTGGACACGTTTGAAAAGGTCCAGGTCATTCTTATGTTCGGGGCTCCAGAGCTGGATTCCAGGTTGGGTCTCATGAGAGCAGAGGGGCAGAATCACCTCCTGGCCACACTTGTTTCGATGCAGCCCAGGATGTGGTTGGCCTTCTGGGCTGTGAGCGCACATTTCTGGCTCATGTTGAACTTCTCATCTATCACAGGCTCTTGCTGATATTCAGGTGTGTTTATGTGGAAGCTGTACCTTTCACATGGTAGACAGTGACAAATGTAGAGCACTTGGTGTGATTTTACTGTTAGCAGATGAAGACATGAATACAAATGAAGTGGGTGGTGTATTTATACTTTCTTATGGCTTTGAGGAGGCAACACTTCTGCTTTGTCAAACCACAGTTCTCAAAGTAATGTTACCTACTTGAAAGTAAAATGTCAGCATAAAGATGCTGTTTACCACTGTTAGTCTTGCTTCCTGTAAAATTGTTTTTTCCTTAAGGGCTTTGGCCTGCATTCAAAGTTCTTTATAATTTTTCTTTCTTTTAAAACAAAGAAAGATCATTTTAGCCTAATTTATTCTTTTCACAGTATAGAATCATAGAATAATTTGGGTTGGAAGGGACCTTTAAAAGTCATCTATTCCAACCTCCCCTGCAATGAGCAGGAACATCTTCTACTAGATCAGCTTGCTCAGAGCCCTGTCCAACTTGACCTTGAATTTTTCCAGGGCATCTACCACCTCTCTGGGCAATCTGGGCCAGTGTATCACCTCCCTCACTGTAAAAAAATTCTTCCTTCTATCTAATCTAAATCTTCCCTCTCTTAGTTTAAAACCATTATCCCTTGTTCTGTCACAACAGGCCTTGCTGAAAAACTTGTCCCCATCTTTCTTGTAGGCCCCCTTTATGTACTGAAAGGCCCCAGTAAAGTCTCCCTGGAGCCTTCTCTTCTCCAGGCTGAACAATCCCAACTCTCTCAGGCTGTCCTCATAGGAGAGGTGCTTCAGCCCTCAGACCATTGTTGTGGCCCTCCTCAGCACTGGCTCCAACATGTCCATGTCCTTCATATGTTGCGGACTCCAGAGCTGGGTGCAGTACTCCAGGTGAGGTCTCACCAGAGTGGAGTAGAGGGGCAAAATGACCTCCCCTGGCCTGCTAACCGCGCTTCTTTTGCTGCAGCCCAGGACGCAGTTGGCTTTCTGGGCTGACAGCGCACATTGCTGGCTTATGTCCAGCTTTTCATCCATCAACACCCCCAAGTCCTTCTCCTCAGGGCTGCTCTCAATCTATTCTCTGCCCAGCTTGTATTTGTGCATGGGATTGCCCTGACACACATGCAGGACCTTGCACTTGGTCATGTTGAACTTCATGAGGTTGCATGGGACCACCTCTCAAGCCTGTCCAGGTCTCTCTGGATGGCATCCCTTCCCTCCAGTGCGTCAACTGCTCCACAGAGCTTGGTACCATTGGCAAAGCTGCTGAGGGTGCACTCAATCCCACTGTCTGTGTCACCGACAAAGATGTTAAACACCACTGGTCCCAATACCGACCCCTGAGGAACACTACTTGTCACTGGTTGCCGCTTGGCTACTGAGCCCTTGACCGCAACTCTTTGAGTGTGGCCATCCAGCTGATTCCTTATCCACCAAGTGGTCCATCCATCAAATCCACATCTCTCCAATTTAGAGACCAGGACATTGTGTGGAACAGTGTCAAATGCTTTGCACAAGTCCAGGTAGATGATGGCAGTTGCTCTTCCTTTACCCACCAATGCTGTAATGCTGTCATAGAAGGCCACCAAATTTGCCCTTAGTGAAGCCATGTTGGCTTCATCGATCACCTCCTTATTTTCCATGTGCCTTAGCAGAGTTTCCAGGAGGATCTGCTCCCTGATCTTGCCGGGCCCAGAGGTGAGACTGACCAGCCTGTAGTTCCCTGGGTCTTCTTTTTTACCCTTTTTAAAAATGGGGGTAACATTCCCCCTTTTCCAGTCAGTGGGAACTTCACTGGACTGCCACAACTTTTCAAATGTGATGGACAGTGAGTTGGAACTTCACCCTTCAGTTCCCTCAGGACCTGTGGATATGTCTCACCAGGTCTCATGGACTTACACACCTTCAGGTTCCTGAGATGGTCTCAAACCTGATTTTCTCCTACAGTGGGCGGTACCTCATTCTCCCAGTCCCTGCCTTTGCCTTCTGCAACTCAGACGGTGTGGCTAGAGCACATGCCAGTGAACACTGAGGCAGAAAAGTTTTTGAGTACTTCAGTCTTGTCCATATCCTGGGTGACCAGGTCTCCTATATCCCTCTGGAGAGTGCCCACATTTTCCCTAGTCTTCCTTTTATCACTGAGGTACCTGTAGAAGCTTTTCTTGTTGCCCTTGACTGTCCCTGACGAGATTTAACTCTGTCTGGGCTTTAGCTTTCCTAACCTGATCCCTGGCTGTTTGAACAATTTCTCTGTATTCCTCCCAGGCTACCTGTCCTTGCTTCCACTCTCTGTAGGCTTCCTTTTTGTGTTTGAGATTGTCCAGGAGCTCCTTGCTCATCCATGCAGGCCTACTGGTGTTTTTGCCTGACTTCCTCTTTGTTTGGATGCATTGCTCTTGAGCTTGGAGGAGGTGATCCTTGAATATTCACCAGCTTTCTTGGGCCTCTCTTCCCTCTGGGCTTTATCCCATGGTACTCTGCCAGGCAGAACAAGTAAGACTAACCTAATTTTTAAAAGTCAGAGCAATAGCAGGGTTGGACTTTTATAACTGTGTTTCTACTGAAATAATATTCTAATTGACATTCTTCTGTTAGTTGCTTCTCTATTGCAATCCACCTCATACAACACACCACGAATTTCTCTAAAAGCTGAACTTTGACCTTTCTTTTAAAGGCTAAACGTAGCTGGCAAGTGCCAGTGAATCACACAGTCCAGGGAGAAAGATGACTGCTTGCTATTTACACATACAAACACCACTTTGTGACTACACAGGCTGTCACATCTGTGCGGTTTCCCCGCTGCTCCAGCAATGTGCAATAGATGCAGCTCTTTCTCCAAGTCCACCTGTGCATAATTATTTTTTAGTTACTGTTATTCTTCTGGATTCAACTCACCCATCATTTTCCTCTTTCACCCTCCCCCTTTAATAATATAATATAAGTTTTAAATATTAATCTAAATCTAAAAATTATTAATCTAAACTTTATAAATATCTTAATTGCAATACTCGCTGCCAGTCTGGATATTTTATTTTCAGAGGTCATGTATTTGCAACATTTCCAAATCACTACTATAAATGAGAAAATTGCATTGCAAAGGGAAAGATAAATAGGAATAGTATTAATTAGATTAATTCATCTATTCAGTAATGTCTCATCCTGTAGGATTATCAATTTTTAATCGTGAGACAATATAGGAGGAACTTAACTCCTTCACTGTGACGTAACAATCCTGTCCTTTTTTAATTCTTTCTGTAAATAAAGATGCTTTTAAATGTAAACTGGCTGCTTCTTAGCGGAAAACATTATCACACTTTTCTCAGTGCCCTAACACATTTTGTCATCAGATCTTTTGTCTTCAGTGCCTTCTCTTTAGGAATGAATATTCTGTTATCAGCTCAGCAGATACTGTCAGAATGTACATATACTATGATCATGCTTCAATGGATGATGGTACTACAAATAATACTGGAAATATTGCAACAAAATGGACTTCATTTTTCCATCTACATTAATATTTTAATACAAGTACCAACATTCTGCCACAAGATGGCCTCAGTGTCTAAGAAAAACAGAACGCCTGTATTTCACATGCTGAAACATATGTGAATAAAGCACTGCTAACACCCAAATGTCATCTAGAAAGATCTGGATATTCCGTTGTACAGCATCATTAACATTAGCACAAAGCAGCAAGAACTTTGGGCATTTTGGTAGCACCTCTACGTCGAGAACAAGTGCATTCAGTCTCCTCTTCCTAGGAAGTTGAGATATTTTTTTTTAACATTAATTGAATGGTAAAATTATATTAAATTTGCGTATGTTAGTGGCAAACACTAATCAAATGACTAAACAAACCACATCTTTATTAAATAATGGGAGAATCCTAATGAGATAGATTAAAAGAATTAACAATTTTTAATATAATTATAAGAATTTGTGGTGTTGTTCTTTAAGGAGGTAACGATTAGGCCCACTAGTTATTTTTCTCTTCTGGCAGTGACACTCACAGTCTAAAACTGGTAAGTAGTCTTGCTGTGGCCCAGCAAAGCTGAGCTGGCTGGTGACATGCTTTTCCTCTGTTCCTCTCCCTCCTCATCCCTGCCACCGGTTCTGCCTTGTGCTGGGGCTTTCCCTGTCAGCTGTTGTTGGTAACCTTCGTGGCTTTTGTTATTTCAGCTCCTGGAAGAGCATGGTAGCACTGAGCGCACACTGTCTCGGCTCGCAAAAACATTTTAACAAAAAGGCATATTTAAAATGCACATTTTAACAAAAATTTATATGAACAATTCATGCAAGGCAAACATGCTTATGGCTTGCCTACTTTGTTTCCTTTGCTCTACCAGGTGTCCACAGAAGCATCCTCCTTCTCCCAGTCTCCCTGACTCCAGAGACTTCTGGCAGGAAGCGGCAATATCAGGGGTTTCCCTTCACATTAGGGCTCAATCAACAGGTTTATATACAGATACATTTTTTATTCCAAATTTTTGTTAGAGAAGAGATTCCTACCCCCCTAAAGTTCATAGTCTGCAAACAAAACCTCCAAACAAAACTGGTTTCAGACCAAAATGTGGCCTTCTATGCAACAGAACAATGCCATCAGCAGCAATTAAAGACTCCAAAATGTAGCTCTTTCTGGCTAAAGTAAATTAAAATCAAGCTCTAGCAGGACCCAAAGAGACCTTGTCGAAAAGGGAGGAGCAATGGAATGTCAACTGAGACAGCTATCAATCCTTATGGAAGGATGAATATCTGACTATTCTGCTTCTTTCCAAATAGCAAATGCCAGTCACAGGCTGATATGGCTGGACCGTTGCTGTGGAAAATCCAATTTCTTATCTAGCATCAAAGCTGTCATTTGCTTTTCATTCAATCAAATATGGTTTCTTAAATGAAAGGATTCCCTCAGTGAGATTTGGACTCACTGAACTGTAATCAAGATGTGGGGAAGAATGCGGTCTACATGGGACAAATCTGCTGTGTGTTCTTATTGGCTGTAAAAAGTATACAGGACTGAGAGCAAAATCTGAGCTTTATTGCTTAGAATGGGTATGTTTCTTCCCCTAAATAAAAGGTGATGCTGCATACTTCTGATAAACAGGGAAGGCAGCTGAACAGAACATAAGCTAAAATAGAAAGCCAGATGCTTATAAAGAAACAACTTCGCTATAATTTAGCTGACTGAACACAGAAGCTAGTTATTTAAATACTGAACAGTTAAGCAAAAAAGAAAGGAAGGAACACCTGTATTCCTTTTGCGGCATTGTTACAGAATGGGTGGCCAACTGTATCTGGGACCAATGAAGCGCAAAGGCATAAAGCAGGCTTTGCATATTCAACATTTAAAATACAATTTCTCTTTACTTAGTGAAACAGGGCTCAATAAGCAGGATCAGTAAGCTGTTGAATACAACAGATGGGTTTAATAAAAAAAAAAAAAAAGATGGCATTTAATCAATATCCCATCCAAGCCCCTTGCAAAAATCCTTTTTATCCTTTCAGTAGTCCTGGAAGAAGTATTGTTTTCATAGAAATAACTATCTGTAGCAAAGTCCTCTTCAAGCACGAGAGTCTCAGTTTAAAAGCCGCTCCCAAGTGAAGTGGGATGGAGCTCACACGCAGAGCTGTTTGCCGGAGGGCAGCCTCTGTAGAGGCTCCTTCCATCTCTTCTCAATAACTCATTGCAGTGAACTAAACCCCTGAAAGGGCAGGGGCACTCAGGAACCTGGCATAAAACAGCCCAGATGAAACCACTCCTTTATTTTGAGATAATCTTTAATCTAAGACATACCAAAAAGTCCTTGAACATCTCTGACGCATCTCAGAAAAGTCGTCGACCAAAGAAATGCATTACCTGCAATTCCTCTGGTTCTAAGCAATAGCAGAGCTTGAATGTATGTCTGAACACAGAATACCAGGTACCAGCCTGTTCCCAGACTCCTTTGAAGTATTTTTTTTCATGAAGATGCTGGAATATTTTCTCTAATGACTCTGCCGATCCATTAATTATGCAATCATTATTAATATATCAGTAGAGACAAGGTCATTGCATAATACTCTGAAAATAGACTTAGGAGGTCTCCTAATAATTCTGGATAGTGTAGACACATTTGGAAAAGCGCAAATGCACCTATTTCAGCTGATCTGAAATTGAGTTGAATCATATTGTACACAGTGAATGTTACGGAGCTGAAGGAATGTCATGGCAAGCTTCCTTGTGAGGAGACATACTTTTTTCTTCAGAAAAGAAGAATCATGAATATGCTTACTAGAAAAATTCTAAAACAGAAAGTGCAACTTCTAGGTTGATTCCTCATATTGTATTTCACTTTCTCCCAGAAAACGGTCAACAGTCTTTCTCAGTTGTCACAGTAACATATTTCACAGAAAAAAAAAATTGCAAAACACCCCCCCCCGAAATACCCAACTCAGTTTTTGCAACAGCCTGCATCATTACAAGGTTTTGATCACCTGAAAAATATTGCCTTTGTACTTCCATTACTTTATTAGTGTCTGATTTTCATAAAAATTCCTTTATAATCTGGCAATTTGAAGAGCTCTCATTGTTAATACAGCCTGACATGAAAACATTTTTCTCATATACTATTAGAGGTTAACAAAAGTCTTGTAATGAATTAGTAATCTAGTGTAATATTGTAATAAATCATAGTAAAGCGCGCAAGAGAAAAGCAGAGTCCATGTTTCATCATTTCTCCGTGAACAATGAAAGTATCATAAATATAAGAAAAATTATTCTGTAATACAATATGCAAGTGTAAGACTGTCCTTATCTATAGTCTAAGGGAAAGACAGGCCTTTGTTATTATTATTGTAACCCTATTTTTAGTCTTTCAAAAAAATTCACACGCTTTTGAACTCCCATTACATATATAAATTCTTCATGTCACAGTGGGTATATCCCCTTGACGGAAGATTTTTCCAAAACCTTACATGGGGTCTTACATGTCTAGATGTCACTGACCTTTTTTGTCCATTGAGAACCTACCGCATCATTGTTCTCATCAAGACCTTTTGTGCTGTAATTTCTCAATTGAAAAAAATTGGGGGTCTTCAAATTGTTAAAACACTTTAAAATCCATACATAACCCTTATCATCATTGCTCTCTATTTAGGAGTTTATTTTTGAGAGTATGACTTCCAGAAATGTTATCACCCATTTTAATTTTGGCCTTTGGTCAGATTATGGCCAGAGCAGACTAATTATGCATCAGAAGCTGAAAGAGCTTAATAGAACTGAAAGGATTCCAGCCTGGATGGTTATCATTCCATGCCAGCTTTATGCTGCAAGTGCCAATTAGCCGGCAGATGTCGCAGAAGAGCTTCTACAAAGACACTATTTGTAGTATTTTCAAACCTGAATTTGGTCTGTAAAAAGTCACTTCAGCAAGATAACGGAAGAGAAATTCCTGAAAGATTGTGCATTATTCACTTGTCTCTTACTGAGCCTTTTGAGATGGAGGGATGCAAATCATTTAAGATGCAGATATGCAATCAGAAATAGGAGTGCTTTCTTTCAAAGTGTTAATGGTAATACTTTGTTTTGATCCATGTCCATGGCTGAGGAATTAAGGAAAGGAATAAAAAAAGGTTGAATTGGTATAGAATCAAACATGTAAAAAATATTTTCATGTATTTTATTTCTAGAAAGAAAGAGGTAATTATTCTGTACTGAAAAAAAAACTTGTAACAACATCGGAAGAATTTACTGTTTCATCTACTTCCAAATATTTTAAAAAAACAGCAAACTTTCCAGGGTAAGTGAATAATTACTAATGGAGATAGCCAATTTATGTTCTCTTTTTTTTTTTTCTTATGGAGTTTTGATGAAATGTCATTCCTCAGAGAAAACAAGATGCTACAAAAAATCTGGAAGTTTTTCTGAGAACGTCTGTCAAACACTAAATTAAGCTGATACAATAACAGATTTTACGGTACTTACAAAACTAAACCCAAATGGTTTCAAGAATACTTTAGCTCATCCCTCTGTTTACACACACAGAAACTCCTAAAGGTCTTAGATTTTTGTCAGTCTGCAAGTACGACAGTTAAATCCTTCTGCTTTTTTTTTTTTTTTTTCAACTGTGTGGACATTTTCCGAAATCTTCCAGAAACAAATGCTACCAAGAGCAGTGGACAGAGCTGAACAGTTTAGAGCAAAACAAGGAGGGGGACGAGGTAAAACTGCATTGACTGAGCATGCAAAGTCAGCAAAGCTACTCTGGGTTTACTGAACCATTTCTGCTCAATGTATTCTGCCCTTAGGCTTTGCTTGGGAGTCTTTCTGATTCATTCATTACATAGTGTTTAAGTACTGTGAGTTTTAATCAAGAGCTTCATATTTTTCTCATCATTGCCATTGCCAAATGTAAATACAATCCCAGTATATACTGCGAAAATATTTCTCAGAGGGGCAGCAAAATGCCAATGGCAGTCTAGAAGAGGTGGAGGAGACCTCTGCAGCATGGTGCATAGTTCTGCTCGTGTATCTTCAAAAAGAATGAACTTAAAGTGATGAATCTCTTTGCTGAGCCTTTCTGCATAGAAGGAATAGTTACAAGATCATGGCAAAGGAGAAGGGATCTTGAAAGGAAATTAAAAAAAGCTTGTCTAGCCAGAAAAAAGGAAAAATAGAAAAAATATTTTCAGTTAAACACAGTACTGGCTCCTGAGCATGAACATAAACATAAATATAGACTGGGAATTAGAAGTACCTTCCTAACCACCACAGCCTTCCAGCAGGATTAATAGGAGAAAATACCTAAACCAGTTTAAAATGCAGTTTTTAAAGTTCATGAAAGGTTTTATAACAGCAGTCTTCAGCAGTGGAGAACTGAAGTCACAAGGAGAGGAATTCTCTGTCCATTTTTGTGTTCCTAGATTATACAGACAGATACAGACTTAGCAGGAATTATCAACATATCCTTTATACCAGTCGCTCAATCCACCGCATCTTGCAAGCGGGGTCCGGCCACTCCTTGTCACATTACACACTGTGTACACGCACAGACACGCATACACACACCTAAACCTGACAAGCAACTAATAGCCTCAGTTCATGTCCAAAAAGGTATAAAATTAGTCTGATTTATGGTTTCCTGGCTGACAATAAACTGCTGTCAAATCTTTGTCTCTTTTCTTTTTCAGTGACTGGTAACCATGGCTACACAATGTAATAAAGTTAAGTGATCCACAATGCTGTAATACAGGGTGTGTTTATTGTAACTGCTTTTGTTATGAAACCCCAAGAAGATAAAACTAGTAATTCAGGGTGAAATGGAAATTAGCTGCTAGTTAAAATTTTGCTTGTATTTTAATATAAAATGCATGCTTTGTTGAATGGCATAATTTCTTTTCCTGAATAATTTATGACAGCCAGTCTGTCCCATTGAAATGTTCTTATTAATTTTAATGAGCTTGTCAAAGCCATTCTAGCCATTTTATGTTTAATAGATTTAGCTGGGGTAATATTTTAACCCCTTGCTTCTTTTAAATGGCATAAAAATCTGTTTGATACAACATACCTTTAAAATAGCTTTTTCATTTTTTTTTAATTTATAGATTAACATCTATAGTTCATTCAAATATTAGTAACATTATGATTCTCTATAGTATATTTTAAATCTCCATGTCAATTTGAAGTTTTCCTCCACAGGAAGAATGAATAGGAATTTGGGAAAAAAGGTAGATTTGTAGTAAACAGTCTTGTGGAGGAGGGGAAAGTGTTTCAATTGCAAGTTTTCGAAGGTAGTGTTTTCATTTATGTTAATGTTTTTTTCCATAGTTTAAAGTCAAGGTAGCTAAACATTTTCATCTTTTCCTTGAATGCCTTCTTCACTGCATTCACGCTCTTGGAACATCAGTATTTACCTGCAAACCTTTTGTTATCTCTGGTTACCTGGGTTGGCCCTGCCAGGACCAAACTCTGGTATAAAATATATGAAAACTCCATTTAAGGACTAACCAAAGCAGTTTTATGTAGAAATGTAAGTAGTGGAAAACAAAAATACTATTACTGGTATATCTAAAGGGTTAGGAACACGTATCCTTTGGCTGAAACATGACCCAGTTTGGATTAGGTGACTCAGTTCTTATCCATGAGAACTGATCCATTCTGTCAACTATTTCTGAACTACAGAAACATTTCAACAACTTATTTGTATATTCATAATTCTGGTCACGAATGGAAACGATCTTCTCCAAAAGCCCACAAAACTCCCTAGAAGTTTCAACATGGCTTGGCTGAGCTAAATTTCCGTATCTATCACCCTAAAAAAAAGGAGCTAATTTCTAGTAATTCTTATATTACCTGTATGAAATTAAGTCAAAATCCTCTATCTGTACTAGCCTCAGAACTGCAGTCTTCACATCTGAAGGTTTTGTAGGTGGTATCCCCCTCTAGCTTATTCTTCTACTGCTAGATTTTGATATTTTTTTTAAACACAACACATAAATTTATGTTAGATGATGATAAACAAATACGTATGAGATATGAAGACTCATTCAGCAAATGGACATTCTGTTACCTAAAAATAGACAGGTGAGCAGGAATTCTATTCAAAAATTATATTATATAGAATATTAGTCTGAAATTTTTAAAGATTAAAAAAAGGTAAGACAATAAAATTAACTTCAAGGAACCAGTAGATTTATAGGTTAATTAATATTGGAAAGTGATCGCATAATTGATTCATGCTACTTCAGTTTTAACAGGTTTGGTAACAGCTTGGTACAGGCTCAAATATTGGAATTGGAAAAAAACTCCAGGTCTTTCTTACAGTAGTGGTCCAGTGTTTTGCTCAGCAGTGGAATGTATCCAATAAGGGAAGATTCTTAAGAAGAAGAGAAGACTTTCTATGACCCATGGTCAGAGAAAATCAGCTAGAGCTATCTGTGGTAGAGGGAGAGGACAGGATGTGGCTATCCTACCATAGACCTGCAATCCCCAGCAGCCATGAGGATGATTGTTGTTGTTACAGTACAAGCCACAAATACTTGAATTTTTAATTTTTTAACATTTATGCAATGTTGGGAACGTGCTTACACTTGTGCTAAAGTTCAGCTGCTCTGAGCTATGAAACAGTATAGAATCTCTCAGTGACACCAAATAAAATGCTGATTCCTTTACAGATAATTTATTACAGTCTTCTAGACACTTGAGTCAGAGAGAATAGAGATTGCATGCAACGGACAAAAATACCTGAGAACATGCTTTCATGAGATGCTTCGAATACACATATGTTGTTGTAATGATTTCAAGATTTAAAAACTATGACAGCAAGCAATGGGATGGAAAGTATTTATTTTTTTCCTCTTCATCATCATACTATTCCACTGCAATAAGGAGTTTAAAAATAATGCGTCTCCATAGGCCTCTAAGTCCCCCCCAAGCTACAGGAGGGTTTCTTATTATAATATTAAGTATAAGAAGAAAAAACAGATGTACAGTAAGTTGCCACAAAAGTCTGTATGATATGAAAGAAGGTGAATTTATCTTCCACAAGAATTTTCGTTTGAATCAAGAAAAACAGAAAATCAATTAAAGCATACAGTCCTCCTTTTTTCTCTGAAAAATTTAATTTATGACTCAGCATGTAACCTCTGAGACAAAAACGTTCAAGTGAAATCTTTCAAATGAGCTTGTAAACCACAGCAGAAGGCTTATTCTGGCAATTTTTACACTTGCAATACTTTTTGTAGTCTCCTAAAGTACAATTCTGACTTATTTTTTGTGCTGTCAGGGCTTCAAAATCTGTTGCAGACTTCCTTCTTTTACTATACTCAAAATTATGATGGGATTGCAGGCGACTTTATTTTCTGCAATGGGTTTCTCTCTGCAAGCTACATATGCAATTTAACCACCAGCGTTTGATGGATCTCAATTACTATAAAACCTCCTTAAGTCTTACTACATAGCCAGAATTATAGCCACTCTGAAGCTGTAAAACAAGAGAGCAGTTTTGTGACTTGCCTTAAAACAAAACAAAACCAAAACTCACTATAATGTGTGAAAATTCAGATTCAGAGGTTCTGGAATTTGATTTTCCAGAGCACTAAAGACACTCGATAGTTAGAGACCAAGCACTTATTTCTGGTCACTCTTTGTCCATCCGAGCCTCATGTTCACAGGAGAGTGGTAGTACTGGAGCATGATCTCAATCTGTAACAGTAACTGGGAGCCTGGGCAAACTCCATGTGCAAACCGGAATCGTGTTTGCAATCCCATGATGTTGCTTAGAAGCTTGAAAAATTTAGCATCTGCAAGAAGCAAACCAGCATTTTTATTTCTTTTATGTACTCATGGTACTAGTGATAATAAGAAGGGAGCATTTTAGGACAGACAATTTTTGTTAAGAGAATGATGGGAAAAAAATGGAAAAAAAAAAACAACCCTAAACTACAGTTGCCATAATAAGACTCTGCCAGAGACAACAGTGAAACTCTAAAGGCCTGAGATGTCCACATCAATAAGAACATCATCCAGGGTTACGTCAGGATAAAACAAAATAGCCTAGAACATGGCTAGGCCATGCTTCAGAGAATAAACCATATCACTCACAGCTTTGCATTAGGAAAATATGTCATCGCAGCATGCCATAGCAATTCTTCCCTGGAGCAACAGATTACGGCCACTGTCAAATCAGACCAGAGGGACATTGATCCTGTGTTGCATGTTTGACATTCCTGAGCTCCAAAAAAACCTTAGTGAACCTGTAGGTTCAAACACTCTAAAACCAAAGCTGAACTACACTATGTTTTTTAGATCCTCTTACATAACCAGGCAAATATTACCATTCAATTCAGCATATCCCTCAGGGAAGTGGGATACTACTCATGGAATAAATTGACGTATAGTATCTGCCATGCCATCAGGTCTGTCGCTGAGCATTTGGTCCGCAACATCTGCACCGAACAATTTTTTTCTTTGCTGAACGTTTTGCCCACACTGCACTCCACAGAACCAGTACAAAAACAGCAGTACGGTTTTGCACATCAGGATTGCATAATACTGGATACGCTTTAAAATGACAGAGTAAAGGCTGACAGGAAAACCTTAACTTTGTCATATACCAATCAAAAAAAAACCCTGTAAATAAAGAAAGTGGAGCGAGGAGCATCCACTGTAGAGAAATGTAAATCTAGCCAGTCAGCTAATGCTTAGGAGGGCTCAGAAAAAGAGGAGAGTCCCCAGGAGAAAAGAAACTGCTTAAGGGGTAATAATCGACTTGGAAAAAATCCCTTAGGCAGGAAGGAACCTAAAGGAACATAAATACAAATTAAGATAATGAAGCAAATGGAATGTGACAGGGAACAAGAGAAGAAAACAATCAAGGATCAAATTCTATTAAAGACTTTCACTAATCTTGTAAAACACGTAATAAAGAATACACTCTAAAAATAGTACACGACACCAAGACAGGAAAGGTTATAAGCACAGCATCAGAATAAAAAAAATGACCTTAGAAAAGGTACGATGGAATTCAACACAGAAGCATTATATTTGAGAAGAAGAAATAAAATGCAAAACTTTAAGAATGGGTGGAATAGGTGATTAGGCATAAGAATTTAAAATATTTTTTTATTGCTATTTTAGTTTTTGAATGTTGAAAGGAAGCCTTTTAAATTTCAAATCTTATCTGGGGTGAGCAATTCTATTGCATTTTTATTCTGAACAACTAAAAAAAGTCTTCTCTTTTGAGAGAAATGAACAAAGCAGTTAAGGTAATAAGTTTCCTTGTTCATGCAGAAAAGAACTTGCTTTATGGAAAATTCTGTGAGCAAGTCTAATTCTGCCCCTTTCTGATGGTAACAATCACTTCAGCCTTATTTTGCATATCTTCAAATTCTCTTGTTCAAGCCAATCTCAAAAACTAGCTGAAAGCTTCATTTGAACGTATATGTTTACATGGTGGACAATTGTAAGCAGGTCATCATACAACACTGCTGTATATTACAAATGTTGTGCCTCTGAAACAAATTCCTTCTTCCTGGAATTTTCTCTTTGAAAACACAGCATCTTTACTGAAAACTGCAGTGAAAAAGGCTTCTCCAGATGGCTGTCCCATCCATGTACGATATTGCTTCCTACAGTGTTGCTCTTAACTTCCTACCACTGCTATTCAAGGGTACAAACTAAAGCTTGTGTCTGGAGAACTGACTAGCCACTATTCTTCAGTATAAATACAGAATATTTCCGTTTTGAACACTCCTAATCTCCCAGCACTGTCCCAATTACCCTGGATGCCAAGATTGGCATTGGAAAATATTCACCGAGCAGCTCAACCTTCTGCTACTTCTTAAGAGTAAGTGATACACCCTAGAAGCTTCACTTCCACACATAAGAAAGTTTAACATCATTGTTGACACACAGATTTTTTTTCCATGGCATGATACTATCACTTAGCCAGTTCAACCCACTTATACTCTGGTTGAATTTAATAAGATGCATACAACTCTGCAGTAGTTGCCTTGCATCTTTACGCAGTGTTAAAACACTTGGTATGGGAATGAATCCTCCCTCTACACCAAATTCCGCCACGCCACTAAAGAGATGTTCAAGGTACAAACGAAGGATGATTCAAGATGCTTCATGGGTTATTCAATGGCATACAGGTCAGTTTGAACTGAAGTATTGGATTTTAACAGCCATTGCAAAACTTCAATAAATCTTTTGTTTCTTCCTACCAGTCATTTTCCCTTGAGATGTTTTGCAGGGAAAAAAATAAGAAAAATAAAGTGTTAAGCAGTACATAGCTCTTTTTCTATAGAAAATATTCTAGCAGGCATAGAGGGTTTATTTTTCCCTTTTGGAAGCATCCCAGATAGATACACTACTCTGGTTTCAGGATTTAGAAAGATTAACACCCCTCCCCACCATTTTCTGAAAACAATTACATGAAAAACAAGAACTTTCCAAATAGTATTTGGCTGAATATAAAACCACTCAGTTATTAGATTTATATATAGGTTTTTCTATCTGGGACCATGACCCTACCAGATATCAATCACTGTGCTCCACCAGTAGCTAAGGATTTAACCCACAGCTCTTTTTCTGTGTAATGTGCTCTACGTTTTGCTCCCTACGCATAACTGTAGGTCTTTTGCGTCTACAACCAGACAGGAGTTCTGCCTTTACATGTGTGATACTTAGCTATCAACTTAATTTTCTATGACACCAAGCCACTAAAGATCAAGGACGATTAACCATTAAAACATGAACAAATGTCATTCTCAGTTCAAAATCATTAAGCATCATTATCTTAGAGCACTCGCATATTTCTCACCTTTACCCCAAGCTCCTGCTCACACATACTTCTCAAAGATTTCACTGAAATACTGAATGCTTGAAAACGTTCTTAGTGAATACAAAGGTGATATCAAATATTACATTTATTTCTTCCAGATAAAAATCCAGCAAATCATTCCCCAGACACCAGTACCAAAAGCCCCGCTTATTTTCTTAATTTAGGAAAATTATTATCATTAAAACTTGGCCAGTGACAACCACATGACAGAAGTATGGATGTCCTTCATTCCTTTAATCACCTACTTGAGACCTATCTCAGAAAAAAAGGCTGGTTTTCAAGAGAATCTTCCAAAGGAAAGAAACTACTGAGGAAAAGATATTAAATATTCACTGATCTTTAAACAAAAAACTTTGAACAAAGTTGTTGTTCAGAAAAAGAAACAAGGATTCCAGAAACAACAGCAAAGTTCCTGATAAGCTGATATGCGTTCAAGTCAATTCAGACCCTCTTTGAAAAGAGTCAGGGGACATCCATTTATAGGCTGTGTATTAAGTGTTTTACATTTATTTTGGCCTTTCAGATCTTACAAATCGTGTATCAAATGAAGTATAAATTCACTTGAATATCAGTTCTTAAGTAATCTGAGGACCTAGGCTATTGCAAACTATTTTACTAATCAGAAACAAAACAATACAATTGTTGGACCAAACTAATCCCAGTAGGCACATGGAGGATAAAAATGTTCAGTTGACTTTTTTCTTTAATTTATGAATTTGTTCTTGTGTTATTTACACAGGTGTTCCTTTGGTATTTTGGATGCCAGAAATGGATGTCTGCTTACAAAAAGATATAGAAAAATATTTTCCTGTCTACTGTAGGTGTGTAAATATAGGTAATTCTTGTTTTAAACATATAGCTGATGCAGCTATGTTCACTGAACTATATTTTGTAGGCAAAACATACCAGGGACCAGACACTTTTTAGACAAATAAAACCAAATTTTCAAAGTACTTTCTAGCTACTGAATGCTTGAAGATATCAAGTATAAGATATTAATGTATGAACAAGTGAAGATATTCATGTATGAAATCAAGTAGTGAAAGTATAATAAACCTTAAATTCTTAGAAAAAATATAGAAGGAGATGATAGGTAACCAAGAATGCCTCCATCCCTCATCCTTCTCTTACCCCCCTGCTTCAAGGCCAAGTGCTTTTTCTGGGAGGTGCATCTGAAAACATTTCAAAAGGTCAGTTTGATTTGTAGTCCTCGCACTAAGTGCGGCTCTTTTGTTCCTGACATAATACGTACTTGCATAACGGCTACATAAAAACTGGTCATTGACTCTTTCAGATTGTAACTTCCAATGCAACAGTGTAAGAAATCTCAGGAATAAAGAATAAGGCCTGGAACATATTCCTTTGTCAGGAAAAAAATGCTTAAGGTACTGAAATCTTGTAGAAAGGTTTTTGAATACACACAAGTTCCCAGGGAAATGGCAGCTCAAACTACAGTAATTCTGAACCTTCTGGTCAAATCTTTCACCAAATAAAACATGAGTCAGGGTATTATTCTGTTCATTATTATGTTCACACTATCATAACATTTTAGTGAATGGTATAAATAGGTATTTAAGCACCTCTCTGGAATATTTAGAGGAAAAAAACCCACCTTGCATTATCATGGGGAAGATAATCTAAGTGTCATCAGTGAAAGGTCTCATGCTGCCAGTATTAAGAGATTGTTGTAATTATGTAAAGCCTGATAGGGGATTCAAGTAATAAGCAACTAAAGGAGGATAATATAATTACTCCTAATCAACCTGGGTACATGGAAAATAGATCTTGTCAAATTAAGTTGGTATCATTTTTCAGTTAAATTCAGTTGATAAAAATCATCAAGGCACATACTAATGGGATTAAAAACTGAGTAACAAATAGATCTCAACGCGCAATGTAAACAGGGAATATAACCAAGTGGCTATTTTCCTTTTAGTCACACTTTTCCAGGACTGATTTTACAATTATTTATATCTGTACAGAGCTGAGGACAAAAATAATTCAGTCGATGCTGATAAATTTTGTTGCTGACTCAATGAGTGATCAAGAAGGCAGGTTCAATCAACGAAGGAAAAATTCAATATGGTAACACGTGCATTCGGGAGCAGAGGATGGAGGCCATTCTTACGGTATGAAAGAAAGAATTTGGGATTCCCCAGGCAGCACTCAAATAAAGATACAACTCAGTCTCTTATCCTTTGCCATCAGCCTGAACATCTGAATATTTCCCCAAAGATCTCGACATATGGTGCATAAAAGCCCTTCACAGAAACACACTGGACCCTACTCCCAATGATAAGAGAAGGGGGTGCAATGGTGAGTTCCAAGGAAAAGAGCTGACCCACCAGTGCTGTGGGGCAGTTCCATGGGGCTGAGAGGCTGGAAGCATGCAATTGTTCTCCAGTGGGAGAAGCTGCTATAGTACTAAGCTGAGCTCAAAGCCCTGATTCTGCTCAAGCTACAGTTATAAGGATGGCGGATGAAGGAAGCAGTAAAAGAATTACTGAAAGCAGTAGAAGACATAGAAGGTGTTATAGAAAAAAAACTCAAGCAGCTCTGTTTATCTTAAAGGATGGAGATGAGATGAGCAGCTAGGAGACTGCTTATACAGCTCTTCAGTTTAATTCACTACAGTTGAACACAGACAAATTCAGTGAAAAAGAAACAAATGTCTTTGCAAGTGAGAATGGTTAACCACAGGAAAAACTACTGAGAGAACACTGCAGGGAAATATCATAGCGGGTTCTGAATGTTGCCTATACACAGAAAACTGTGATTTGGTTCCAAGTTAATAAGTGTACCTGAAGGAACATGTTCTGGAATCCTAAATCCAACATTACATAGAAAGTCATGAAGCCACAGTCTGTTCTGGCTAGAAGCCTTTTTCAACCAAAACAGCCTTTTTTTCAGCCCAAGAAATACCTATGCAATTTTTAGGTATTATCCTGGTTTCAGCTGAGATAGAGTTCATTTTCTTTCTAGTGGTTGCGTGTTTTCAGATTTGGTACGAAAGGAATGCCAATAATGCATATTGTTTTAGCTCTCGCTAAGTGATATTTATCACTTTTTTCTGCTTCCCATAGAAGCTGGGAAGGAGCATAGACAGAAAAACAAAATGGCCAATGGAATATTCCATACCATAGGTGTCATGCTCGGTGTATTAATGGGAATTGAATGGGGGACGGTAATCTATGATCTCTGCTGAGGTCGGGCTGGGCAACCAATTCACTGGGTGGCAAGAGCACTTGTCTTGTATATTCTTTTACCATTATTATTGTTTTCCTTTTCCATTATTGTTCTATTAATTTTTTTTTTGTCTCAACCCATGAGTTTGGTTTTTTTTTTTCCCTTTCCCTTCCTATTCTCCCTCTTCTTTTCTGGGGGAGAAGAAAGGGGGGGTGAGCAAGAGGCTGTGTGGTCCTAGTTGCTGGCTGGGGTTAAACCACGACAGGTATATTTGTCAAATTCTAGATCAGAAAATCTAGTCTATCCCAGCTCATTTACGTGAGGCACTCCTGTCGTCAATTGTCAGAACCTACTTTAACCTTTAGGCATGAGAACGGACAGAATAATATTTATGTCCACAAAAATACTTTCTTAACTGTCACATTACAAGTTACTGCAACACAATCAGAATGTATTGCGTTAGACTACATAAGTGTTTTTGCTTCAGCATATAATCTGGACTCAACGTAATTCTAGACTTTCCAAGTTCTTGTGAATAGTCAGATATAAAAAGATTTTTTCTCTTATTTTTCTATGTATATCATAGAGCTACTTGTCACAGAAATAACAAACAACTCAGAGAAACTTACAGGTTTGTAGAGTATTTCCAGGTTACAAATAATGCCAGATCCTAGGAAGCAAATAAACTACTAATTAAAAACAGAGTTTTAAAAGAACTTTTTCAGTATTTCATTTTCAGTTTTATATAGTTATCTTCCATTGACTTTAAAAGGGAGTAAAACTTCCTGAAGGAAGTAAGACTGGAAGAGACCTTCTGGAAGCGTGACACGCATCCTGTTGCCTGCAAGCAGTCCTAGAGGGCTGAAACATTTCAGTAGAAAAGAGATAATTTGCACTTCTACATCCACATCTGTATTTTGAAGGAATTGGAGATGGAAACACACAGTGGAAATTCTCTTCTTCAAGGAAGGGAATATGAATTTTCTTTTGTAGAAGAGATAGCTTTAAAATTATCTGTGAAACTACTGTTTCCCTTTTAAAAACTGAAACAGTAATTTCACAGATAATTTTCTCTGTATGATTGGATTTTACTTCCCCTTTCTGTTTCACCACAGTTCAGTCCCTAGAACAGAGCTGAGCTAAGTTTATTTTTCTATCTAATGGCACTTCCCAGACATTCCTCCTCCTGTGGGAGATGTCCTTGAGGATGTCCACAAGCTGTACCCATGAATACAATCTGTATCTATTTTTAAGGGGAAGTAGGCAAATAAGCTCTTTTATACAAACACTTTGGCTTTTCTTAAACCATTAGAATTATTATCTGTGAATTAGGAAATATAATCACAGTACAAGGCAATATGTAGAGCGGAAGACAACATCATTGAAAGATGGATGTACTAGCATAGGAATTGTGGAATTTTCCAGCCATATGAATACTACAGAAACAACTTTATCAAGAGCGTGGGAACATGCTAGTAAGCGAGCCTATCACCCGGCTGAGGCTGAGCCACGAGCTGATAAAACTGGTTGTACAGCTTCTACAACTTTGGGAGAGTTTCAGCAGTAATAGCAATAATAGCAATATTCAGAGACAAAAACAACTCGACTGTCGTTCAGCAACAATAACTTTGGCTTTCCAGGCAAATGACAAACACCCTTCCCACCCTACACTTTCCCCCATAGGTGCATGCCCATACACAGAGCAGCACGGGCAGGGCAGGACCTTGCCAGCCAGGGCCTGTCCTGCCACCCCCAGTGGGGTGGGGATGTCCTCAGCGATGCTTGTGGTGACAGAGGAGGGCCAAGCTCCAGCTGGGTCCTCAAGTCAGGATCTGGATCAACAGGGGACAGGGACAGCGTGGCTGCAGAGTAGCTTAGGCATGGATCAACCACAAGAGCCTCAGCAGCCCCAAGCAATGGAGGAGGGAGGCCCAGCTCAGTCTTCCTAGAAGAGCTGCTTGGAGCAAACCTCCAGGGATGTGTCTGCTGTTCCTTTCACGGCCCTCAGCTGAACTATTTCTAAGTTGTCCCTGAGCTCAGGCAGACAAACCCCCAGGAAGGACAGCGGAAAATCACTCAGGGCCCTGACAAGGATCTCTTGAAGTGACTCATGTCTCAGTACAAATGCTGTCGAAAAGGGGTGAGCTGCTCTACTGCCATTTTGCAATCTTTACCTCAGGCAGCTTGCCCGAGTAAGGACTGTGGGGGAATTGCAGCATGCCAGCTGTGCCTGTCTCCTGTAAAGGATCTTCATCAATTTCTCAACTCTTATCCTTTTTATCTTATTTTGTGGGCAACAGTATTATTTCTGAGGTCATGAGGCTGATGGCAGAAGTTAGATATTGAAAGTTTAGGGCCACACACAGGAGGCCGAGTTCATTTATCAGCTGTCATTTGCTTGTCATCAAATGTCCGAGTTTAGAAAGTGTTTCCATTAGCAAGTGGGATCTGAACACTAGATGTAACATTGAATGGTTACAGTTGGGACTGATACTACTGTTTGCCATTAAGATTCCCTTAGATCTCTTCATTATAAGAGCTCATCTTCCCAGTTGCCAAGCTTCAAGTATCAGTGTGAGTGGATATTTTGCTTGTTAGATTTCTGCCACTGACAAGTACTATTTGAAGGTATTCTATGTTGTCTGACCAAGTTATTTGAGAGGGGTTTTTGCTGTTGCAAAAATAACTGTAATTTTGAAGATTTTAGAGTCAAACAAATTCTGATGACCTTTTCTTTGAAGTCTGGAATCATAATGCTTTGGAGGAGGGAACTCAAATGTTTGGAATTCTGTCTTGGACACAAAAAAGTAAATTTCTGTTCCAACAAAAATGGTAACATGCTACAAAATTCCAGGTGGTATAAAAAGCATGAGAACTGAAATCACAAAGGGAAATGCCTGTGGTTAACTGGCAGCTGGAATTAATGTTTAAAGCTATGGGGAGCCCAAGAGCAGGCCCAAATCACCCAGGTTAGCTGAGTGTGCTTAGCTGCAAGGTAGATACTGTCTACTGTTGCTTAGTGGTTCTTAGCTGACATAGTAATATCCTATCAAAACTTAAAGAGAGGAATTGTGAACATCAACGCATTGAGACAAAGTGTCGAAGTTGTTTGGGAGAAGGAACAGATTTGAGCCGAGACTGGAGCTTTTCTGGCAGTGATGTAAATTTTTTTATTGTAGTATTAAGTATAAAGGATGCCCTATGAGGTGGGAGTTTGCTGGAAAAGAACAACAAACCCATTGTCTAAAATGTTTTACTGGCAGTCTTGGAATCTATTTGCATCTGAGAGTGGTTCTCACATACTACGCAGTTTATTTAGAGTAGGCTGTTCTAGGTTATGTTCGTTCTATGTTGCCTGAATGACACCATAGGTAAGCTCGCAGGATAGCTCAAAAGCCAGAAATCCACCTGAAACCAGAAATTTCCGTTTCGGACTTCCAGAATACACATACTCTGAAAAAAATTACTCAAGTTAAGTACTCCTTCACCACATAGATTTGACACTAACGCCGTTGAGTCTTTGATCCACAGCCATAAAATACCTCCTTCCTTTACCATTGTATGTGTATTCAAGAAATACACATTCTCTAGTCAAGTCATTCATAGAAAAGGACGCTAACAATAGCTGCGTTAGAGGCAGATGTTGAATAATGTATGATAAATAAAGCATGGGATCACGGGCTGTAGATCGAATAACCTGAACTAGAGCATAGCTGCTTGTTAAGAGACAACTGAACTGTAACAAGTACATTGCAAAAACATCAAGCATTATTTTAAAACACTATTGTCATGCACACTTTCCACGTTGGCTTGTGCTAAGGTCTTAATGCTGGAACTTGCCAATTTCGGCAGGGCTGTACTTTGCAACTTTCTCTTCTGTTTAATGCAAATGCTATTTGAACAAGATGCAGCACACTTACAGCTTTATTCTAGCTGTTGTGATTATTTTGATTAAGTTAATACACCAGGGGAGGAGGAAATGAAGCAATCAGTGGATTTTGATCACATTTCTGTTTGTTTTGACAGACAGCTCAGCTGTTAACAGCTCTGTTGACTCATGTTCGAATAGTCCAGTGTTACTTACTTAAGGCAGCAAGTCTCGCTGTTGAGCCAGAATAATGCTAAACAGGGTACGCTCAAGTACAATAATTAGGAAATGACAATGAACTAAAAGATTGAGATACAGACAAGGTGTTACCAAGCACCAGACAAATTCCTTCTCTGATTAGCTGGATATTACCAGTGATTTAAAGCTGGATTTTGAGTTTCACAGTACTCTTCCCCTCTCCCTACCCCATTTTACAGGGATTACAATTAAACTACCTACACACACATATCAGCAAAGATTATTATCATTTTTCCAAAAGATCTTTATGATACTCTTGTCTAAAAAGGAGATTTGAAAAAGAGTTGTTTATAAATGCTCTGAACAGCACCCTGAGGAAGAGCAGTGTGCACACAGTTTATACAGCAGCCAAAACCTCCAAGAGCAAAAGCACAAAGTAGAAAATGCCTTGCAACAAAAGAAGTTAGATATATTTAACTGAAATTTTCCAATGTTCTTTTCTCTCAAGTGACTAACCACGTTCCTTTGAAGTTGCTGGAAATCACGCAGAAAATGAACCCCAAACTAATCTACTGGTATCTTGAACTTCAAACCTGCATGTATACCAGCTGCCTGAACCACATACATAGATGGACGATTTTTCCCAGGAGCAGGTACAAATGCAATGTTTGAAGACTATTTCTAACTCTAATCTTGTAGCAGAACAACATATAACAGCACACCTCTCACGGTCTAAACAAGCATCTGCTATGCTCTATGAACAAATGGTACACAGATGCTGGAAATCATCTGGGAGGCACGATTCACAGTTGATAAACTAAAATAGAAATCAGCCCATAGGGAAAAATAGACAAGTGTGCTTTTCCCCAGAAAAAAAACTCTTAGAAACTACAGTGAAAGGGGTTTGTCTTCTGAGCCCCAAAGAGCACTGATGCCTAACTAGAGATTATCAGTTTCTTTAAGATGGAATACCTAGTTACCCCTTTTCAAGAAGAAAGAATAGTTTCTCTGACAAACTGTTAAAGGACTGTCAAAGCCACAATTGTTACCTGGACTAGAAAATAACCACAAAATACTTGATTCATTTGGCCAGTAAACGTGTTACCCTAACACAAAAAGTAGCTGGATTGTCATAATTTGTACCTGAAAAGCAACATGGATCTGCTACCTATAGAATTCTTGAGGCTTATAAATTTCAGTTATTTTGTTGTTTTACAAAAGCTAGAATTCAAACACCATCTCTCTTTCTTCTACTCAACCACACTTGCTTTTCAATGAGGACATGATTTCTCCAGTCTTTCCTAACATGCAAAGATTCCCATGGATACCCTCTAACTGCTTTAAAAGAACTTCACCCACCCTCTAAGCATCCTGCAGTAAACTTCATCAGGCCTAGACTATTTAAAACTAACTGACTTTAATTAGATTTTTTTTCCTGGTACTGCTAAATACTTCACCTGTTTGAAATATCTGAGCTTTCCTTTTTGCAGCTGCAACTCAGCAGTAGTCACTCCATGACTAATTAGTGCACAGAGATGCTTCCAGCTGCTGTACTTAGCTGGGAGGTTTTGATGGCGAGGCTGCTCTTCACTGATCTGCTAGTGCACCACCTTGTACTTTGAAACTCCATGCTGATTTCCTCAATTGCATTATTTCTGTCTTCTCCAGTTCTTCTTGACAGTGATGTTTTATTTGTGGTATTTGAGTATTCTGATTTTTCTGTTCTATTCTGGAGCCATCTGTAGAAATGTTAAGTAAGATCATTATTCAGAACGGACACTGGTGACTGCTTTTGTGATGGTGACAGAATAGTGCAAGAAATGCCTGCATTCGCAGGAATTTAAATTTGTTTGATTTGTGTGTAAGTGTGTGTGTGTGTGTGTGTACAAGTTAGCCTTTCCTATTGCCCACAGTACAACCAGTCTATTCAGTTTCCTGCCTGCCAGCTGCACTGTTGGCAGGGCTTGATGTCAGATAGTTGCTGAATCAGACAGTCAACTGCTTGCAGTCAATATAAAATGTGCCTTAAGATCTGCCTCATGACAGTGCTGTATCACTATTTACTTACTGACCTTCAAAGAGGTCAAGATTTGATGCTGCTTCGCTCCTCTGCTCCCACGACTGCAGCCGCTAGGGGTTCTTGGAAATTATGCCATTAACTCAATTTCTTTGTTGTATTGGGTCAGAGAAATCTTTCTGAAACGGATGGGGAGTTCATATAAGCAAAGGTCAGTAGCAGGTGTGCAGGCTATTCCTTTCGTGGATGTGCTGGCTGTCCTATAAATATGTGGCTGGATTTTTTTTCTTTGAAAAGTAGATTTGAGGCACTAAATCTGTTCACTGGAGAATGAGAAGATGGTAACAGCCCTGAACCCTACGCCCTAGCCCAGATTTTACAACTTCACAATGAGGTTGATCCTCCACCACCCCTGGCTGTTAGGAAGTTGACTTACTCAGTTTTGTCCTACAGAACAGCTGCCAGTTTTGTCACTCCTTAGGTAGCAGGACTAGCACTCTGGCACTGGCTGTGAGCAGCTTGTATTTATTTTAATATAAAATAGAAAAGCCTTGCTTACTTTATTGTAGTATCTTGGCAAGATGTAATTCTTGAATCTGGGCAATTCTCATATTACCCTAACATATGACCTCTATAGTATTTTTTCTCTGATCACATGACTTTTCCGTTCCATGTAGGTTATCAGCTTATTTAGCACTTCACAGATGGAAATTCATCAGGTTAGACTCCAGTTATATGAATTCTCTCCACACCACGTTTGCTTGAGATGCTGATTCCTCACAGTTTTATCAACTTTTATAGTCTTGCACAGCTTCTTGAACCAGTTGATTCTATTAATTAGTTCCCTTGATGAATGAAAGATTGCCTTCTGAAACCGAGAACCTCATGGAACGGGTATTCAGACAAGTATAAATTATGCACTGAAATCCAGCATGTCAGCTGCTCCACAGTAACCACCTGTACAGTCCCTCGTACCTGCCTAATCCCTCACTGAAAGAAGAGTAAACTGATCTGACTTTACAAACACCGTGACCATATGGACAACTGACTACTTTGCAAGTTTTCACTTCATTCCACCATAATTGGTATGTCACAGATTTAAAAATCTTCTTTCATGTACTGTTCCACTAGAATTATTTTGTATCAACTCATAATCATATTCATAGAATCCTGTGATTTTTGTCTGCTTATTGGATTAAGTGATATTTAACACTGAATCTTTCTAGAGCAGTCATCAATATCTACACCTACTATAGCAGTACTAATTCTACTATCTATGCCATAGTGCAACATAAAAATTCCTGATAATATTTCTCAAATAGAACTACAGAATCACCTGTTATAACCAAATGTGGCACTGGAATACCAAAAAAAACTCCTCAGGTTTAAGTAAAATTCATATTGATCCTTTCCTAACAGTATATTAAACTGAAATTATCTTTCTTTATCCCTTTCTGTCTTATTTCTTCAGCAGGTTGTTACAGGGTTCTTAACTCAACATCACCTTTATTTTTCATCTTTCCTCTCAGTGGAACAAAGGTTTTAAAAGTAAGAATCATGATTATCATTCTGTCACATTTTAGTCATTCCTTTAATAAATTGCTTGATGTCATGCAATATTTCAAATTCTTCCATGTTGTTTCCTGGGCGAACCATTTAACTACTGCTTTCACCAATACGTTTTCAGCTGATATCTGGCCACCTACTCAGGGGAATTAATCACCCATTTGTTATATTTTTTTTACCAGCTTTTCTCTCACACCAGCCCTCAATTTCTTTAATCTCTGAGCCTAATGAGGGGAAGGCAGTTGGTATACGCTTCTTAGTTCATACCTCTTATAACTTATGCAGGGCAGCGAACACACATCCAATGGCTAACATGTTCTCAACATACCATTTCAGTACATTGCTAAGACTGAAGGGAGTAAGACAAATTTTACTTCAAACTTACACAACCCCTCCTGCCCACTCATATCAGGGTTAGAGACCCCATCAGTTCAGGTTCAGTGCCGTGCAGCTGTGACGATCAGCCCTGGGAGGGCAGCTTAACGCACGCAATAGTTTGGCTACCCCTTTTCCCATCATTATTTATGACCACCGTACTATCCTTTAGCCTGTGCATAGACAAAAAAGGAATGCAGCAGGCTCACGGGTATCACTGCACAGTCCTTTGGTGTGTTGCAGACGTAGTTACATGATCTGTGCTCTGTATTGCCTCTGAGGGGCATATTTATGCACACGGTATCTATATAGAGAAGATGCAATTAATCTGATTCTCAGGTTTTCTATGCTTTCTGTGTTCATCTAAATCAGGAGCCAGTGTAACATTCAGCTGAACCTAAGCAGCAGTGTTTAAATCCACTTAGTACTGTAAAGATGTAAATTATTACAAAAGTCCTAGAGTGAGGGGAAAAAAAAAACCAAGGTCAAAGTGAAGACTGCTTTATTTTTTTAAATTAAGACACTTTGAATCTAAAAGAGTATCAACACAATGTGTAATGAGTATTTTTCAGAAATAAAGATTACTGGCCAAATCTGATTCAATTATAACATTATTCTACCTGTATATAGAGAAAAGGCAGCTTAAAACACCCTTTCACTGGTGAGGGAATACTGAAGCAATATTCTTTATTACCACACGGTGTCACCTTTATAACTCTTGAATAAACAAATTTAACCATAAGCTTAAAAGGAAACTGTTAGCATCATTCCCTACTTTTTCCTGAACTTTCTATGATAATTTCTCTAGTTAATTTATTTAATTCAGTATGAAAATTGAATTAGCTACATATTAGATCTGAACAGACGTCTCATAAGGAATAATCTATTTAGTTTAGCTGCTGTTTCTGCTTTTGAAATTTTAGGAGCAAACTACAATTTCCATCAATTTGCCACTTATTTAAATTTTTACAGATGTCATAAAAATTTTGAATAACTGCAATGACTTACAATTTAAATATTGCACACTGGATATTGGCTGGGTAATACTGCTAATATTTTTGCTCTTTGGTTGAGCACCTCTTTATTTATAGAAACATAACTTGGAATATTTTTAGACATAGCTTTGAATACTGTTTTTTTAATTAAAATTTCAGCAGTGATCTTTTTTTCAATACACTCACTATACAAATTCACAAACTCACATACTCAGACTCACTGTAAACTGGACCATAGAACACAGAGCCACAGCAGCCTCACCCCCATAAGGGTATTGAATTTGGCAACCCCTAACAATTATAACACCACAAAAACTTTGCTAACTGAAGTCCTAAGCCAGTGCAGGTCCGTAGAAACATTCTCATGAGTTTCAGCAGACTTTAAGTAAATCATACCTGAAGAAAATTATTTTTTTTTTTAATTTAAGTTCATGGAAGGGCCTAAGTAATTTCTTAAGAAAACCTATCTAAATAGAAGCATACCTTAAAAGTTGAAATTTTAGTCTAAACCAGAAACAGAAGTGTATCAGCTATGGTTGTTGTCAGAAAACTGTTAAAGAAAATGTGAAATATGCAGAACTATTTTCAGGGCAGGCCTTGATCTTAAGTGGTCCTGTTACTACAACTTTAGTGGAAAAAAACAGTTTACTTGAAAGTTCTTTCCTGTGATTTCTCACTCTGAAAGAAATGCAAATAAATGTTTTGAAGAATTTAAAGGTTACTGGTTTTACTATAAGCAGACTTGGTAATTTTCTCACTGCATACTTTGTAAAATTATCAGCTACAGTGATACTTTTAACAAATCGTGTAGGTATAACATTTCTCATCAATTTTAATAAGCTGGTGTGATTTTATAATTGCCTTGTATTCACTGATGTGGTAAATATCACTGCTGCAGTGCATTTCTACCTGGTAAATGACGTTCAATTACTTATAGAAACATTTACTGTGACTTCCTCTTTTTTAAAACAGAAAGGATTGTCCTTTCACATAGACAGAAGTAAAATGAGTTCATTACAATACAACATTTAGCTTTAAAAAATCCACCATCATTTGTCTCAGGAGGTGGCCCTAAATTTGGTTGAAGTCTCAGGGGGGAAAAGCAGACTAAACAGTACCTAGCATAGAATTCTTATGCATTAATAGTGCATTTTGTTAAGTAAAACCAGACATGGAACAACTCTCAAACAAAAAGGGCAACAGGGAGCATGAAAGAAGAAACTAGTCTCGTATGTTTTGCTAATCATGTCATCAATGCATTTTAGCATTTTTTTAAAGAACTATTTCAAAATATTCAATTATAAACTCTCCTTAATTATTCATGTACCTTGGGCAACACTCCAGCGTGACTAAGATCCTTAAATGCACTGACAAAGACTTCGGGGAAACTAAATGAGACTGGCAGTTTTTCCTTAAGTCATCATCTAAATTTAACCACAAAGGTCATTTAGCAATATGCATATTTGCATAGTGACACGGAGCCTCAGACAACAGGCAGCTAATTCATAGATTAGTACCCGGTTTCAAAATTTGGCTGACAAAGTAACTGTTTCTAATTGGTAAACTAAGCCTTCTATAAGAAAGATAACTGCTCTTATTCCGATACCATTATTTCTCTTCTGTTTAATAGAAGAGTTAAAAATTCAGTGCACGGGCAGACCTTTTTTTAAAGCATGATGACTTGTATGGTGGTGCTGCAGGTGAGAAACTGCTGGCAAGTCTCAGACCGCTCCGTGTGAAACTCTGTCTTTAAAAGAACACAACCTTTTAATTTTGTCCTAATACATGTGCAGTGTTCCTGTAGGCTTCAACATACGCTCTTAATATGTTACACATTACCAATCAGTGCAAAAAGAGGAAATTGGTGGATTAAAGCAGTGTGTGCTGTTCCTCACATCTGTATTAGACATGTTTCAGGGCGTTATTTTGGAGTCGATGCGGTCTGGTTCTTGGACCAAATGTCTCTACCACACTCGCGGTCTGCATATTTCAAAAGCCACGGACCTTGATTTTGTGACTGCAGGTCACTGGGGATGGACATTCCCTGTCCTTTTCTCCATCTCACACATTATTGTCCACATCTGTGCATCCCCCATGACTCATATGAGGCCTCACATGTGAAGACCATCATACAGTGATTCCATTTCCAGTAGCTGATATATTTTAATCACAAGCCAACACATCATGTTGATGTCTCCTTAGGGCTTCAAAGCTCAATTGTCCTCCTTTCCCTGTTCACAACTGAACATGGGACTCAGTTGCAAACCAAATATCAAGATCCTTTATGGGTTAACTAAGGGAAGATGTAAATAAAAGTTCTCTATTCAGAAAAATTTCTTCAAATTAATAGAAAATGTTATTTTTTCACATCATACATTAACTGAAAAGGTAGAAATGTTTTGTTGTTTTTTTTTTCATTACATTGTGAATGATTAACATCAATTCACATTACAAGTAATGGCAGGACCGACTGATGAACTCACGTTTTTAGTCAGATAAAACATATCTGCCCACATACAGAGTACTTGCTGGGTTAGGGGACTTGTGGTTGGTTTTTTTTTAATCCTAAGCTTTATATCAGAGCGCTAGCAGACAGAGCAGTCAGAGGAATGACTGTGACAGATACTCATTCAGGAATCTTACATCTTTGCCAATCCTCTGTGATACACATCTGCATTCAGCAAAGTGCTTATACACATGTATAAGTGTATTCTCAAATCCCACTATACAGTTGATGGGACTTCAGTGTGCAACGGCAGGTGCCTACTCGATACGGGCTACCAGGTTCACTGTCCCCTTGAAATACCTAGAAGTCTCGTACTGATGCCAATTAGGCTTTGTCAACATTTTAATTTGTATTTCACAGTGATATTATGAGCATAACCTTGCCGCTGCTTGTGAGGAATTCATATACAACAACAACAAACACATTAGAAGAGCCTCTGGAAAAATGATTCCTATTTAAAGAGAAAAAATATGGTTGCCTGATGGTAGTTGTATCTCATTTACCATGAGACAGTAAGAGATAAAAATGGATTTTTGAATGCTATGCTCTCATGAGTCCGCTATGCCTGTGGACAGGAAAACAGAAATATGATGGGCAACTAGAAAACCAGATTGTGTCTGTATGCTCTAGTGTGTGCTTTCTGTTGCCTACACATTACTGATTGCAACGAGCACCTTTGCTCTGAAAATATGTGTGTGTTTGCATTTATTTTGTTCTACTCCATGGGTCTTTCCTTCTGCAAAATAAAATTTTCCTTTCCATAAGGGTAGGAAAGGGAGAGGGATGGGGGTAGAGACAGAAGGACCGGGTTAAATGGTTGCACTCACACCATATCTGTAAACATTCAAAAAGCTTTTTATTTATTTTGAAAATAGTTTCACTGTGTTATTTCCGCTAATCTCAGTGATATTGTTAAAATAGATTTTTGTACCTATTTGTTCATCTGACTATAGGAGATTCCATTTATTAAGCTGAGGATGAGATTCATCTCTCAAAATCAAACTCCTGAAAATTAAGCATCTAGTCTAAATTCATCATGTGGATACTTTGAAATCAATGGAAAGAGCCAGGCACACTCAGAAGGAGTTTTATAACAATTATGTTGGCCTTTGGAAGATGATTGATTGTTCTTTGGGATCACTGAGTTCTGTCTGCTGACTACAGAAAGAGCTTCATCTAGATATCTAATATATTTATTCAAAAGAGAGGTGAAATTAAATTGACTGGATGAAAGCTTTTTCCTTTTCCCTTCATTATCCACTCTTTGAAAACATATTATGGAGAAAACACAGACCAAATAGGTAGATTTTCCATGTAGTACATTACTGGTGTCAACTGTTAAAGTATTAAAAAAAAAATATGTTGACTGTTAGGTAAGGAACCCTTTTGTTTTCACATGTTGGCAAAACTGGGTCATGTTACCTTCAAAGATGACACATAATGTGTAATTCTGGAATTATGAAGCCGCTCAGCATTAAGGTACCAGGCACCTATGAAATTACCACAAATTGTCTTAGGTTATTAAAATTTGGAAAAGTGCCAGTTGTATTTTAGCTTTGATGAAGTTTATTGGAGAAGTATAGGACATACGCATTGAAACTCAAGCTTTGATTAAGTTTATTGGAGAAATAGAGGACATACGCATTAAAACTCAAGCATGCCCACCAACTTCTCATGGGCTGAAACTGTTCAGATCCTTGGTTGTAATTCATACCCATTTAACTATCAATAATGGACAGCTGTCAGGCAAGAAAGAGATAGTTGAATACTCTCACGTAAAATAGCTGTATATTACATTTTCCAAATGAAATTTTTATTATTGCTCTCTACCTTTGGGAGTAGAACTGCACAATGAATCCTTTTTCTTTTAAGTGAAAGGAAAAAAAAAAAAAAGCAACAACCTCCTTTCTCAAAAGGTACCCGTGGAAAAAAAAAAAAGGTCTTGAAAGATTTTGGACTCATTTGTTTCTGTATGGTTTACTAAGTGCAAACATGAATAGTGCTATATCACTCAGATGGCCATTCTAAACTTTTGATAGCAAACAAAATAAAATCAGAACATCTTGGAAGGATGTTGGATCACAAAATACATACCAACTTCAATCCTTTCAAGTGTGAAGACAGGACAGCCTGTATTTGAACACTGAATTCAGTTTTCTGTAGCCTTACATCAAGTGCGTATGCGAGGGGAACAAGGGGGCAGGGCATCTCATTAACTCTAAATTATGGAGGGAATTCAGGAAAAAGAGAGAAATGATTGAAGGACTGGAGGATTTGATTTGGATATTTAAAAACAAACAATAAGCACATATGTCTGCCTAACAATCACAAAGGACAAGCCAGGAAAGACTTCATTTAATATCTTCAAAGCTCAGAACCTTGAGTATTTTTATTATTGCTGAGGGTATATCACTGAGTTCAGGTATAATAGCTCAAAACTTCAGAGCTAAGTTTTGATCTGTTAATGCATCCAATAAATGACTTTTTAGGCCCAAGTATCCACACATGTTGTCAGCTGGAAGACCGGCAGCTAAGACTTGCTTATATTTCCCAATGAACACCATATCCACTATCTGAGATATTTTTAAACCATGATTTGCTACTGGCACTAGGAGCTGTACTTTAGGGCAGTCTTTTGCACTTCCTTAAGTCTATCCTTTTTCCTTTCTTAGTGTAAATTCTACCCATGCTATTGCCAGCAAAGATTGAAAGGAGTCAATTATGTCTTGTTACCTTCTCAAGTAAATGTGTCCATCCAGTAAAGCTCTCTGCATCTGTAACCCCATTGAACAGTGGAATTAGAAGCCAAATACAGGCTGATGGTTCACGCCTCTACTACTTTGCCTAAATAGCAATCCAACGCTGTCATCCGCTGCTTCCCTTCCTCATTTCATGTACAGAAATCAGTCAGGCTTTGTTGTGCTTCAAGGATGAAGGACAAAGTAAATTTTTCTTTTCATTGTAATACCTATAAATTAAAATAGCCTCTTTAAAATCCATTCATGAATTTAGCTCCATTTGTTCTTAAATAAGTCTTGAAACTGGGGTTACAACTCCAATGAATCCATGTTAACACAGTCAAAGCATGCCAGCATTTCTAATGTACAGAACAGTCACTCATATTTGGCTCCCCACTATAACAAGTTTCTCTTACATTCAGGCACACAAGCTGTACATTCAGACCCTACACAGGGAAACACATAGAAGGAGGCATAAAGCTTAAATCTACATCAAGACGACTTAGTCACTATGGCATCAGGTTACCTTTTTTCCCTTTAAATGTAAACTTAGATCCTCACCCCCTCCCACAATTTGTTTCTTGCAGCACACATCACATAAGTTTTACAAGAGTGCTGCAAATCTAAAATATTGTCCATTAAACCATAATAATTGCTCATCTGTAGGACATAAACACTTCCAACTAAATGATGAATTCAGCCTCAAGATCTTCCCTTGCTCGTCCAAGAAATGATTTACAAAGGGTTTTACACACCAGTCTGTGGTTTTATTGGCACTGCTGAAATTATGTGCTTCTGAAAGTTGCTATACTGGCATGTAAACACTGCAAACAAGGATCAGCTGAATGAAAAATGCATAAATTAGAAAGACCTGAGAACTTTCAAGAGTCTTTTCTCAGTAATTCTTATTTTAGAATAGGTTGTAATAGGATGAATGCTTTTCCTGAAATTAGGACGCTAGCAGGTGCTCTCCTTTCAGGCTTGTTGTGTCTCACAGCATAGAGACTGATTCCTGGTTAGGAGCAAACTGAGACATCTGAACTTGAGCAAGCAAAACAGTTTTATATAACAAATCTGTTGATTCTATCAAATGTAGAAATATTTTTTGTGGATACTGAAAATAAAATGACAAAACGTAAATGCTGATTTTACTCCATTAAATTCTACAACGGCAGACCTATATGCATTTTATCTTATGTAGGTGGCATGAAAAAACAAACATGAGCTTTGAAAGGAAAGATAAGGCTTTCACAGTTAGTAAATCCCTCAAAGCATTTTAGAGGCATCCAGGTATTTGTACTGCAAAAAGCCTTTAATATCACAAGATAAGAAAATGCTTTTCTGAAATACAAGAAAAAGCTATTATAAGAATAGACTACATGAATATGCAGGCAGGAAACTCTATCTTGAAAAATACAAAATAGGTCAAAATATATATTATGGGGTAAATTATACCTATGCAATCCTAAAGAGCAAGCAAGAGATGTTTCCAGCTTCCTACCTCATATTTTAAAAACAATTTAGGCAAAACTATTTCATATCAACCCAAAATTCTTTTGTATGTTTGAACACAGAAAACATTTCATCATAGTATTATGAGACTATATTCACA
Source organism: Charadrius vociferus (assembly GCF_000708025.1). NCBI lineage: Eukaryota > Metazoa > Chordata > Aves > Charadriiformes > Charadriidae > Charadrius > Charadrius vociferus. The sequence continues at coordinate 1,560,318 of NW_009648793.1, forward strand.
GATGATGTATTCATAATGTAAAATATGCACTTATGTTGTGTAATGTGGCATTCGGTAGTAAGTGAATGAAATAGCAGCAATGAGAAGAACACAGAGGAGTATACTGCCACTTGTTCCATTTCAAATCCCATGAAGTGTCTGTTGCATTCACTGAAGTCAACAGCAACACTCAGATGTTCATTTGTAACTCATAGTATCTTTGAATTTGACTGCTATCTTGCTTGCTTGTTTTGTGATTCTGCTATCAGCAAAATTAAACTTGTGAAGTTTTCATGATAAATATTTCTGTTCATCTTCTGCTTCACTCCTGAAGGTAACATTTCCATCTGCCTCATTCTAGAGGGAACAGAAAAAACATCTTTTTTCCACAGATGGTCAAGAAGTAATGCAATTTGCATCTCAAATCCTGGAATTCTGCATCTTTATAACTTCATAGAAAGAGTCTTCAAATCTGTCATTAGCTTAGAAAGGTTCAGACTCCTCCCCCATTATTTAATTTCCAGCCAAGCATCATATCACCAGTGGTGATGCTACTTCAAGGCTCCTGTCCAGCTTAGAACATGGGTTTGGTCCCCCAGTCTTGTTGAGACTATTGATGTTTTTCAGCTTTGGTCCATCTGATAAACTAATTGCACCCAATAATTTTTCATCTGGTACCCTTTTTGGACAGCTGAATCTGAATCATCTGAATCATCTTGTTCACAGGTATTCAAACCACATTATTGAACTCAGAGGAGCTTGTAGATCCTCAACAGCAGGATAAAATTAACTGTTTTCTTGTAGCTTCAGCATCTGCTTCATTCCAAAATAAGCATGGGTGATTTATAATAGCTGAAGATTTGTCCTGCAGCATCTATAAAAAGCTGTGCATAAATTCAGACTCCTTACAGTCTGCTGGTTTTTATGACCACTGAATCCATCCATAAACTTTGATGTCCTACATTTCACATCCAAGTCTCAGATACCAACTAATTACCGGAATTACATCCCCCAGCATTCACACCCAAAACCCCAAAATCCCAGACTCACAGAAATTATTTCACTTTGGTATTTGGTCTTCTAGGTCTTAGATTTTCTGGTCTCTTTGAATAGAAGAGAATCTTTACAAACTGATGACCAATTATTTCCACTGAATAATACAAGTAACTGCAAGATAGGTAATTGAGTGCAAGTTATTTATGCCTTTTGCAGTAAGCAATATTTAGATAAGATGTAGAAACAGCCTTTGGAAAACAGATTTCAGAACACGGACTTGAGGTTAGGAGTGACCTGTCCACTAGGCTACCAGATGAAGCTCATTTGTCTAAGCTCTCATTTCGGCCCCACTTCTTTGCTGCACTATGTTATATGGACGACCACAGGCCTCTCTTGATGTATGTCACCAACATACATCAAGAGAGAAAAAAGTCCACTATTTGCAATTTCAACACAGACAGAATATTTGAGAAAAGAAAGGCTAAAAGTACAACTTATTCCGCATCTCCACCTGGAGCCTCCACTATCCTTTTTCCATACTAATATTTCCCTAAGTTTTAGACACTGGGCAAGGGGAGAGAAAAAGTAAAACCACATGTATTTCCCATAGAAATGGACTGTTCCTACTTTCAAAGGATGAATGAATAGTAAAATGAACAAAGTAAATAAAAAAAAAATCAAGACATCCTAAGCCAGAACTCCTATAAATAGCTTTGCTTTTCTCTTTTAAAGTAACTTCAGTTATATGTCTTTCATGTTTAATTTAGCAGTAGAGATGTGTTTGGTTTAATCCTCTACAGATAGAATTCTCATTGTACAGTTGAAATGCTTCATCGCAGTGTGTTTAAGCCAATGTTCTCTTCTGTCTCTGATTCTACAAAAGAGAATTTTTCAAAATCTTTTTTTATCTCTTCCATCACTCTATCTTTTATCATTGTTTCTTCAATTCATTTTCTTCCTGTTCATTTAGCTGGATTTGGCAGCAGGCAATTTATGTTAGTTTTTTTAAATTGAAATTATTTACCGTGGCTGGAGTAGGATGTCAACCACTTTCACACTCTGTGGTTGAGATTCTGCATCCATTTAACTTCCAACCCTCTGTAAGTGCAACAGCAACGGATCTGTCTGAAGTCAATGTAGAGGACCTATAATTCTTTCATTTTTGCTCACATATATAAACTGAAACATTCTAGATGGAAAGAAAAAACCATGTAGTGAAAACCTGAGAGTTCAGGCAGGGGGGAAAGAGAGGAACTTGAAAATATGCGTGATAAAGCAGCAAAAGGACATGGAGAAGAGAAAGCAAGATAAAGTCTCCCAGAGAAAAGGAAAGTTTAAATGTTTCCTACTTATCAATCAGCATAGATGTTTCTGATCCCTCACGGAAAAACTGCTGGCAAATAGTTCATAGAAGCCAGAATATCTTCTTCTGTGTGGAGTCCTCAATATGTATTGAAAAGAAGACTTCAAACCCGTTTGAAGCAAAACCGAAAATGCACTGAGAACTGCGTAGATGCAGAGAAAAAGGCTAAGAAAAAGCGATAATAAATTACCTGTTATTACATTGATTTAACAAGTAACTAAAATTCAGATAACTAAAAATGAAAGTTGCATTGGAAGATGTTGTTTTCTGATTAAAAGCCATTTTATTTGTACGTATATTGAGATTATTTCTGACAAGATCAATTAAGAGAACAGTTCTACTCGCTGACTTATGGAAGATTAGATGGGACTGTTATGACCATCTAATCTCATTTTATATAAAATAAACCAGAGGATGTCTACCTATTAGTAAGTAGAATAATGATTAGTCAAATAGCCTTTAAACAAGAAGGATTAATTACTATTACGGTTGGACAACTTTTTCCATAGACCAGTTTTTTAAGTAACTTCCACCTTTCATAGAATCATATAATCATCTATTCAAATTACTAAAAAGGAAACTCATTTCTGAAGTGGATCAAAACTTGTTATCGGCCTTGGAAAGCTAGTTTGCCACTATTTCAGCCTACGTTAATGCTTGTTTATGAACTGTAACACCGATTTTAACAGATTGTGGGCTAATACCCTCTGCAGGCGGAACTGAACATGAACACAGCCATTTCTCCAGCCTTAGACTAGAAAAGCTTCCAAAAGCAGGAAGAAGGGGAAAGTGTTGCCTAAATGTGCAAAACAACTTTGAAATGCATTATACGTTTCATGTCACAATCTGCTTATAACAGTGTAAATTTATTAAAGACAATAGATTTATGCTGTACTGACACAGAGCTGGAGTTTTAGCAATATCTCTCATTTGAAGAGATAACATATTTGGAACTAAACTGTGTCATCTACTCTACTGAAAGCACTAGGGCAGCACCAGTATTAGTGATTAAATATAATCTCATATATGAGTTGCTTAAAACCTCCAATAGAGACCATCAACTGTGTGTTTCAGGTGTGAGGCATCTGGAAATTATTCCAATGCCGTGTTTCCTGGGACCAGACTAAAAATTAATTGAAGTCAATGGCAAAATGCAATATTTCTGGATTTGATTTGAGTTACTTTTAGAAGTTTTTCAGTACTTTGTCCTTGTAGCAAACATTAGCACCTCTCAGAAGCAACACTTTCTCAAAGCTTACCACATAGCTATATCAGCCCTCATACTTCATTCCTCAAAGCACTGTTAGTTGGGAGACCAGCTTTTTCATCTCTAAGACACAGATCCCATGGGGTGCCTTAGCTGGAGTCATCTACGGAGAAACCTTCAACTGACCAATTCAAGGTCTATCTTTCCCTCAGCTACAGCTAAGATTAGCAGCTGACTCTAGAAAATATGCATTTAGTGGCATTCAAAGGCTAGCATTCAGGCTAAGCACTGTTTTACTGATAAATTTTCCAAATAGAAAAAGACAATATGATTTAACTCAAGCAGAGCCTTTCATTGGAGACCTGACGCAGAAGTTAGCATCAGGGATACAGCATTTCAGGACAGACAGAGCCCTCAGCTATGCCTCAAGTTCTGAATCTGGTATTTCTTCCCAACGCACATGTCAGCTTTCAGATCCCATGACCTCACTTCTGTGGATCAGTTCTGCCATACCCACTACCTCTTCCCAAGTGACTTCCACCTCTTCCCAATCCCACTGCTTTGTTTTCAATGCTGGGACCACCATGCAAACGTCCTTGATGTCTTTTTCTGAATCTAGGTGCTATTTGTGCATAAAGGCCATTCGTTTATCATTCTGTTTCACATCTAATCAGTGAACATCAAATATCCTTGAGGAGTGCCACTGATGGACACATATTGTATTCTTCCTCTTTTTTTTCTTTTTCAGGCCTGCTTCTCATAAATTTGAAAGTACTCAATATAAAGCTGTTAAATACTACAAACATATTCTATTAAACTCACCATTCCTGATGTGTAACTGGGTCTCTAGAGAAACTACACACAGGCTGTATTGCTCATAAAGACAAGAGAAACTGCAATTTTCTATGCTTACATCTGAAATAAGATGCTGAACTGACGTGATAGCTTGCTGCAAACCGAAAGGACATAGTACACCCTCCTCTTTGCCAGGTACTCTGCCCTGGTGTTCATCCACCCCGAAGTTGATCTGATGTTGTTACCTACCAGCTTATCTAGGTGCCTGAAAACTGCCTCCAGCACAAAGAAATAGGTCCCGGCAGCTGACAATGGGATGGGAGGAGATGTGAGCTTGCTGTCCGTGAATTCTTAGATCAGTTTGGCCAATCTTCTTTACTCACACAAAGAACAAAAGAGTTTCTTTTTCAGCTTCTCCTTGGCTCCTGTATTTCAATCTGTGCCTATTGTCTCTTGTCCTGGCACTAGGAACCACTGAAAATTTACATCTTCCCATCAGGTATTTATTCACATCAGTAGGATCCAGTTTGTTGATTACAAGGTTTGTCTTGCACGCATCATCCTGCACACTTTTCTTGCCAAGCTGGTCCACCTCTGTTTCTTTTTATTCTTAAATTTTAATTCACAGAAGTCTTATCCCTAAAAATCATTATTTCATTTTACTCGGGAAAAAATTATAATGCCTTTGTGTTCTTGCTTCTTAAATGCTCATTTATAATGGATATCAGAAAAAGGCTTGTGCCTTTTCGGACTAAAATAACACTGTTGTCAACGGCATAAGTCATTTCAGTTTGGTAGAAATGCCTTACAGGGCTGAATAAAACGAATTCTCTTTTGCATGCTTGGTTCAACACATCCTGTATGGGTTATTCGCCTATGTTTTCCCCATTGTAGCCAGCTGTTTATGAAAACTTCTTATACCTTTTTTTTGGTCCTATGATTGCTCTTCTAGTATGAAGTATTTTATTTTCGTAACAATTGAATTTGATCAGAAGATGTATTTGGTTATGCCACTTTTTTTCTGAACTATGTATGTGACTGCATCTGTACTTCATGAGGTCATATGCTTATTTTCCTACCACACATTGAAGATAGATCGAAGGTAGTCATACAAATACACATAGATGTATCAACACAATTTGACAATTGTATGAATGCTGCTCATGAATTACACCATTCTGTAATAGAACAGAAAATGAAAAGGTCTTCACAATGACTATCCGTCATTATCCAATGAAAATCCATCAAAGGGACAGTTTTAGACTGAGATGAAGCGGGGCAGATGCCAGACATGAAAACAGTACAATAAATCACACAGGGGCGTGTCTTTTCTAAGCTGCCTGGATCTCACACTCAAAAGAGATCAGTCCCCTATACAAATTCAGCTTCTCCTATGTGTACTTACAATGGAAAAATTGGAATTTTTGCACTGATGCATGCACATCAGAGAAAAAAAAAAAAAAAGATTTGTAATAACAGCACTTAGTCAGCTTAACCACATAGACACTGAGCAATTTGTTTTGTTTACTGTGAATCTTGGATCATTGCTCTTCACTGGCACAGCTCCCTAGAAAAATGTTTGATCTCTGAAGTTCACAGCCATGAACTGACAGAAGAACCTCTATCGGTAATAGAATCATAGAATAGAATCATAGAATGGTTTAGGTTGGAAAGGCCCTTGAAGATCATCGAGTTCCACCCCCCCTGCCATGAGCAGTGACCCCTCCCACCAGACCAGGTTGCTCAAAGCCCCATCCAGCCTGGCCTTGAACACCTCCAGGGATGGGGCCTCAACAACCTCTCTGGGCAACCTGTTCCAGTGCCTCACCACCCTCAAAGTGAAAAACTTCTTCCTAATGTTTAACCTAAACCTGCCCTCTTCCAGTTTATATCCATTCCCCCTCATCCTGTCACTACAAGCCCTAGTAAAAAGTCCTTCCCCAGCTCTCCTGTAGGCCCCCTTTAGGTACTGGAAGGCCGCAATAAGATCTCCCTGGAGCCTTTTCTTCTCCAGGCTGAAGAAGACAGTGATAAAATAGCAGAGGGTCAGATAACGATGGAAAACCATCTAAGGTACCATCTGATGGTAACTCCTTCTCCTGGGAGTCACAGAAGCAATGTATTTGCTGGAAAGGCAAAATCAAGTTTTGGCATACATAAGGATAAGAGCAAAATAATTTATAACAATGCAATGGATGAACCTAACCTCTAAGGGTTACTGATAATACATGATCTTAGACTCCTGCAATTTTAATTACCCATATAAGTGATGATCTCATTTTAGCTGAGCAAAGGGAGATTTAACTTAATTCACTCTCCTTTCCTCTTTCTCCTTAAGGTACACTTTGGTTTACAATTCAGACCTTTCTAACGTCTTTCTCCCCCCCGTCCCATCCCTCCCCCGTCACAGTAACACAACTGCTACACAAGACAAAGAGTATTTGTATGGAACACATAAGAGAAACGCTATCTCAACCTGTTGGTTGAGATAACGAATATGAATTCACAACCAGCAATAAGGATATTATTTTTTTTTAAATAATTATTTAAATAATAATAATTTTTTTAAAATAACCCATTTTATGCAAGTTTTGCACAGAGTTTTCCAGCTAGGAAGGGAAACAAGGTGTGGAATCCAGCTTCTTTGTAAAACTGTGTAAATGACAATGTTTGAACTGAAAGATCCATTTTCTAGGCTTTTTCCAGACAACACTGTCGCACTGATAGATAACGTCTCAAGAATACCTTAAATTTTTCGCAAAGTTGTGCTCTTTGTGCAAACATATAACTTTTTGCAAAGCAATAATGAACCTCTTCAACTAGAATGCTCACACATCTGAGCAACTTTGCATTTCAGGACCTTTACTGAATTATTGATTAGCAAGCTATCAGCTGCTCAGTTTCTAATATATCAGGCTGTGATTTGTAGAACTGGTTAGAAAGCCACCCACATATGTGCCAACCACATATGTACCACCCAGTTTGCTAAATTAAAGAGATGACGCGAAATGACCTGGGGACTCCCAAGTGCATAATAACACAAGTACAATTTAAGAGAGGTGGAACAGAAGCTTTGTTAGCTGTGAGCATAGCAAAAGGCCCTTCGGGCAGGGCTTCCCCCTCTGCTCCCTCATTCTCAGCCAAGTGGTTGCAGAGATCCCACTTACAAACTGTTTCAAAGAAAGGAAAGAGGTGAGGACAATCATTCTGATGTTGACCAAGCCAGGTGTGCATTCTTGGGAAGGACAGACTCCAGGCAATCATTTATGTGTTAACAAGGGCAAGTACACGCACCTGGGAGGGGTGGACTCCTAAGGGACTTTGTTAACTGCCACAGTGGACGCTATGGAGAGATGGCTTTTGGTGGAACCTGTGGGAGTGGTACATCCAGCATTATCTTCGCTCGGAAGTGGGGGCTGGAAATCATCACAGACTGCGAGCTTTCACAAGAAAGGAGTTTTTCTTTTGTTAGGATAAACTTAGCCAGCTCTTTCAAAAATATATTAATAGTTTTTCACCGCACCTGTAAAGTTAGTTTTTATTGGAAGATTCCCGACAAATTGCAAGGATGGTTTTATCAACAAGAGACAGATGTAAGGAAAAAAGATAATCTAATTGCATTAAAAAAGATTTACAAAGTTTGAACACACTGGTCTTATTAGCTCTTCCTGAACAGCATATTAAGTGAAAATTAATTTTTAAAAATCTTATCTATTTTATCTTATTTGAAAAAAAAGTATTTGAATGTGGAACTAATTTGGTTGTAAGCATTGAAGCTTGGAAATTTTTGTATTGCGTTTTTGCATTATGCTGACTGTAGAATAAATCTCGATACTGCGACAACTAATATTCATATCAACTGATCCTGAGAGATCAACTGCAGCTTCCATTGCATGAACGATGGTGCTCTTTGTTAGCAGCTTGTTTAATTTTCAAACACAGTTCCTTGCTCTTTTTACAGTTGTTTTAGGTAATTAGAATGAAGAGATGAAAAAGTGAAACATCGAAAGAAATCTCTTAGCATAATCCTGCTATTCCAGGTACGTACAAGGAGTCAGAATTAAGTCTCTTTTAATTTTACTTCTAAACAATCTATGCAGTTTTGCTAGGTATTTTACATATGTTTGCTCTAACAGGAATATATATGAAGAGTTCATTGGTATGTTTGTGCATGAAGCTTTACAGGATTGCATTTGACAAGTAAGCATGGCATGATGGTGATTTTTTTTTGTTAGTTTTTTTTGCATTAGTGACAGAATAACTACTTATAACTGTGTTTTGCAAAACCAGGCTTAGGACTGTTAGTACAATACATATGTGCACAAAAACATCTGCCCTTTAAGCCTTTTATTATTATTATTTGGTATGCTGAAACATATATTAATAATACTTCAAATAGTTTATTTTTTAGTCAGATATCAACCTGTATGAACAATCTGGTGGCTTTTTACTTAAAAATGAACAAATTTAGTTTGTTCTGCATTACAGTACGAGAATGAATCCCATTTGAAAACCAGTGTGGCACTCTGCCCAGACTGAGGTAGAATTGGTTGGAGTTTAGAGATTACTCAGTCAGAACATTGTACTAATGTAATTTTCTGCATAGTTTCACATACACATTTTGACTGTTTCAAACACAAGATTTGGACTACCTTGAAATCCCAAGTACAAGATGAGGAATGTTTAGTTGTTGTCGTACTCCAGTCAGTATTCCAAGACAGGCAGACTAAAATACTTGAATATACTTTAGTTCCTTTGCCTGTGTGTATGACAAAAACCCTTTCATAAATTTTCTATGAAATACCATATTCCCACCTCATTAGCCTTGTGAAAGTATACACAAAATGTTCTCAGATTAGAGGGGGGATCACCGTCTGCAAACAACATATTTTGGATTTTATCACAGGTCTTTTTCCCTGTCTCACTTCCAGCCTTTATTATGATTGTGAGAGTTATGAGGCTTTTCTCTGGTTTTCACCAGCTTGGAGCCTACAGATCTACTGCTTTCCCAGGGTTCAAAACAAGCAGCTGCAGTGATTTTTATTCCTTATTCATTGTAGTCTTCTCCAAAGGGGTAGCAGTTTCACCTGTGACACAGAGCTACAAAGCAAACACAATTTCTGTCTTGCGCAAGGTTTTTACATATATCATAATGGCCTGAGTAAGGGAGTGAAGAGAAAAAAGCAGTGTCTGGAAAAATGGAAATCCTCAGAAAAATTCCTTTCAAAACTGGCATTAAAAATATTTGGAGAAGGAATCTGTTGCCAGAACGAAGTTGGGAATTTGAGAGAGAGGGACTGTTGGGAGCTATCACAGATGTCTGACTGGTCCAAGATAACCAAATACCCTACATCAAGTCTTTTTATTAGAGGGTGGAATTTATACTGACTTCTGTGAGAACACAAAAAATCTGCTGTATTCAAATTTGATTCTCCCACAAGAGGCTAAGGGTGCAATTACATTAGTGTTTGAGTTTGCATCAGCAGTGTACTTTTGAATATACTAACCACCTGCAGTTGCCGTGTTTTTAATTTACATTGTGGAGTAGTCTTGGAGCAAAGAAATGTCTATCTTTCAGGTGAAACTGGATGAGAAGATATGATGCTTACTGCATTCCAACCATTCAGTCCATGAGATCAGACCAAACCTAGTCTAAAAGAAACCCTTTTGTCTGAATGTGAGGCACTCAGTACCAACTGTTTCACTCTGCAAACCTCCTGTAGGTAGAATTATCGCTCATGCAGACATAACTGAGGTGAGGAAGGTCAGCTCAACTTAGCAACAAATACTCCAAAAAGCTTTGTTAGTCACTTGTACTTTTGGAAAAAAGCAATTCCAAATCTCATTGCATTCTAAAATTGTTATTGAATCCGAGATGGACAGTTAATAATATTCTATTTTAAAAATTTGGAAACTGGAGCTCAGTAAGTTAACTGGCTCATTAACATCGTACAGGCATTTCTGTGGCTGAGCTGAGAATTAACCTACTTCTTCTAACTCCCACTTGTATAGACAAGGAAAAAGTTGTAGGTGGCTTTACCACAAATTAGAGAATTGAATCTCTGGTATGCAAAACATACTGTCTTAGATTAGTAAGGCAAACGCATTTCTGCTCCACCTACAAAAGGCAGAAAGATATAATAGATATTCTGCCTCAAACAAATGTGCAGACCTCCCAAAATTAGAAAAAAGACCACTAGGTATTATGACATAGTCATATTTTAATACTCCAGAAAGGGAGCAAGACAGAAGTAGAGCTCTTACTTTTGCAGCCCCAGAGACATTTGGCTTGTTTCGAGTAGTCTGATTCAGACTAGTTTAATATAGATCCAAAATATTAGCATGTGTCCTGAATAGTGAAGTGTGGAAGGGAGAAGGAATGAGAAAATCATTATAGCCTGAAAAGATGCACAAAGCCCAGTCAAAATACTCCCTCTGGAAAGATTTTAGCCTGTAGAAATCATCTCTTTACAGTATAAATATTTAAATGTACTGTATTCTGTTCTATAGAATTGTTAGAAACTTTCAGTTCCTGAAAAAAGAATACATGAAAGCAGCAACTGATATGCTACAATAAAACAAAATATTTGATTTGCCTGTAACACCGAAGTTGATGCCCTTATGACTTTAGCTAGGAGGGTATCAAATGAAGAAAGATTTGCTCTGAGAAAGAGTGCAGTGATCACACGTACCTGAATATACCCTTCAGTCAGTGAACAGGTGTTTTAACATTTCAACTAATGTTGAAAATTCCTGTTTAGAACACAGGTTGATAGTGTAGTTTATCTAGAAATAACGACCCATGATAAAAAGACCCATACTAGAAGTTCTTAAAAAGTAAGTAATTTCCACCACTAAAAGCAAATCTTAAAATGCATAATATGCCCATTTCATAAATTGTGCCATAAAGTACTGACTAAATATAGGAGTGCAGCATGAACAGTCAGCAATACTCAAAGCATAATGGGCTACAACATTTCTGTTTGTAACCTAGTCATATATAATAGACCACTCACGTACGTTGGGTGATTGTATCCTGAAAGAATTAGATCAACTGACACTAGGCACAGCAACAGAAAAAGTCGTCTGTTAAAGAGGATGATTTTTCAGGGAGCACCTGTCCTAGAGACCATATACTGCACAGCTGTGTGACATTCACACCTTGGACATTTCCTTGTTTTCTTGCCATTAACCTCCCAAAAAATGTAATTCATGCAGGCACACAAATTCCTCAAATTCTACCCAAGTAAGATTGTCTACCCGAGATCTGAGACCAAATGAAGCTGATACACGAGGAGAAAAACAAGTGTCACCTCAGGAAGGCAAGTCCCATTCTTTAAGCAATCTTCAGAGAGTTCCCTTTGGCTCAGCTGTTTGTCTGAAAACTTCAGAGTCGTGAAAATAACAAACAGAAAGTCAGTAGCTATATATGAAAAGAATTCTACAGCAGAGACAAAGACAGACTCCAGTCCTGTGGGCAACTCACAAGCTTCTTTTCCGACATGCTTCTTCCATTTCTTCTGTACCCTTCCAAGTTTTCTAAATATCTTTTGGGATCTACAGTTAGTAAACCAATAGGAAGAACTTCCTTCATTACCGCTCCCCAGGGCCATTTATTCCTGCCTTTAAACCTGCTTTGAGCAGCAGACAGTAAGTGAGGAACAGGGACTCACGCTAACAACGTAGTAAAACAGAAGGCTGAAAAGCACCTCCATGAGAGAGCACCATCTCCCCTGTACATTGAAAAAGAGGTCCTGTCAAAGAAAAGGTATGACAACATATAACAAAGGATCTGTATTATGGGAGCTTAAACCACACAACAGAGAAAAAACTGTTGTATCCCCTCCCTGAGTGTATTGAGGAACAGGCGTGTCTACAGAGTGCTCAGAAGAGAGGAGCCATCTAGAAGATGAGGGATAACTGCTTGGAAACAGTCTATAAGAAAATAAAGGAGAAGCATCAGGAATCCAGGAGAGTGAACATCATTTTCTCACTATCAGAGCTCCTGGGAGCAAGCGTGGCATCTGGGGTAGATGTAATTGAGGTTCAGCACACCTGAAGGAGTACTTGGATCCTTCCCATCAACATTCATAGAAGTTATTTTTTCTTCCGCACCAGCTTATTGCCTAGAAGTAAGATTCAGGTGTTCCCTTGTAATTTACTGCACTGCAGCACAACTGATATTTGATCACAAAGGATTAAATGAAGGTCCTTATGATACAACTTTGAAACCATACTAACATTCTTTTAAAAAACAGGAAAAGAAATCACTCATTTTCTTTTTGCAAGCATTCTGTATTTAAGTGTGTGGAAGTCATTTTTAGCTATTCATTCCATGGTATTCAAATAATTCATAGATATTTAAATGCATTACAGAAGTTCCTGATGTTCAGGTGTCCCATTCAAAGAAACAGAGGAACCTTTCTAGAAGGCACCCACCCCATTTCCATAGTCCCAGCTACTTTTGTATCTGTATTAATGTTATAAAAAAAAACAAAATTGAATTCCTGAGATTGCATTTGAAACTAATTTCTAATAACATTTTTTTATATACATTTAACTAAATACTGTGATGTTCAGCCTTGAGTCTAGCCTGTAAAATCAATTGTTTCCAGGCTCAGGGCTCCCCCAAGCAAATACATGATCATAATAAAAAGACACTAACCCTGAGGTACCTGAACTGTGCTTGCACTTTGTTTTTTGTCCAGAAAGAACGAACTTGTAGAATTCAAAGTGATAGCTAGGAAAAATGTGTCTTAGGTGTGAAAATACACAAGCAAAAAGGATGGAAAATGATTTATCAACAGATAAATTACCCCTTTTTTGAAGTCAACTACAGAAGATACAGGTGCGGGTCTTCAAAGACAATGAAGTCTTTGCCTGTCTATGTTTAATTTCAAACACAAGTTATTCACCAGAGATGAGGTTCTCTCGAGGCAGCTGCAGGAATTATTGATCGTAGCATTTGAATTCTGACAAACTGTGAGGCACTGCAAACTCAGTACCAGATGGAGAGTATCAGAGACAAGATACCATCCATCAGTTCCTCAGTAATACTATGTGAAAACAAACCTTCCACCTCTCAGTCAGCTGAGATACAGAAAACAGAAGGCAGGTAGAAACAACCATTTTGGAGTCAGCCTTCAAAGACAATACAGTTGGCAAGTACATTCTTTATCTCCACAGAAAAGTGCCTGCAGATGAAATAGCAAAAATTTCCTAGAACTTTTTTATTTAATTCAGTTCACTATTTCATTAATTTCTACAAATGGCTTCCTGATACGGAAATATTGTAAGGTTTATAACTTTCAACAACAGTTGTAAGCCTTCAAAACCACTGTCAACGTATTTCTACACAGAAAGAATGTGTTACTATTAATCTAATACTGAGATACCTTAAGTCTAGGAACTATTGCAGTCATTTCTGCAGGATAAATAAATAGATGATCCTCTCTATCCACTGAGAAATCTGTGTACAGTGAACTTGTTTAAGACAACTTCATGGAGTCACTTATTTCTGAACCAGTCTGTAGGTACACCATAAGTATTAGCTCCAGCTTGGAGGTCTGAATTAATATTTTGGTCTTCTTTTCAAAACAAGTTCAGGAGAGCCTCCCCCTCACTCCTTGCCTCCCTCTGAAAACTTTAAAGCTTCAGTCCATGAGGGCAGACAGCAAAACATTTTGCCTCCTAAACTACAGTTTTAGCCTTGGTTATCAGCATTCAATCAAACAGATATAGTCAAGGAGAGTAAGTAGCAATATCCACAAGTACCTGACGAATGCCTCCAGTGTACTACCAACCCTCCTCTCTGCTCTTCAATTTAATGCCAGGTTAACAGGCTGCTGAATGAGTACAAGGGGTCAGCACAATCGGTTATGGCTGAGTCATCTGTGTGGAGGAAGGAGAGAAAAGTGACTTGTGAGTTTTTCAAGCAGCTTTTGTTTGTTAAAAAGAAAGGTGATTGTCTTTGTCTTTTGCTACGCAGCCAGCACTTCACTATCAATTTTAAATAAAGGTCATTTCAAGTTTAAGGAGATTGCTTTTTTAGTGCTTTTATAGACATTTGAAAGTATGTGAAGAGACTGGAAAATTGAAAAAAAATTGTTGTTACACTATAAATGAGTTTGGTAGGAAATAGGAGACAATTCACAGCAAAAATAGCTAGTAACACTCTGAGAACAAAAGCACCTAGATTAAATAGCCCTTGGACTAGCTTGTTCATGGACATTTGTGTTGCTGTAGGACCCATCTGAATTTGGCTGGGTTGGTGGTTTTCAAGGCTTATATGTTTGTTCATGGACATTTGTGTTGCTTTAGGACCCATCTTCAGGACCCATCTGAATTTGGATGGGTTGGTGGTTTTCAAGGCTTATATGCTCAAGACTAGGCTTCAGTTAAAAGATGTGAAAAGAAACAGCTTGAACACAGGTTCAGTCTGAGGTTTAACATGCAAATATAAACCCTGATTCTTTTCACATATTTTAGTCAATTCAGCATCTTCTGTTTACATTGTTGATTTTTACTTGCTTCATTTAATATCCTGGTTTCTGCTGCTAGCTCTTATATTCTGGAACATTTTTTATTTCTGATGTTTTCCAGCACTGCTGGGTAATTCTTGCTAGTTTTAACTTCAACTTCAAATACTACTGAAATATATTTTAGCTTACAGATCAAGTTCCAATATATACTGCTTTTAGTTAACATTCAACAGATATCAGAGAGGAGAAATACAAGTATGCAGAAAGTATCTTCTTTTTTTCTCCTTCTAAATCCTGACCTTTCATTTTTTATTCTACCTCAGCACCTAACAAGTAAGTACAATGTGAAAAACCATTGCAGTCACTAACTTTCCAAAAGACCTCATCCTAATAATTAAAATGCCATCCAGAAAGTGTTGGTCTTAGGTTCCGCACAGCATGAGGAGATTAACACCCTTCCATTACCAAGCAGATCACAGAATCATAGAACTGTTTAGGTTGGAAGCGACCTTTAAGATCATCAACCTAACACTGCCAAAACCACCACTAAACCATGTCCCTCAGCACCACGTCTGCCCATCTTTTAAATACTTCCAGGGATGGTGATTCCACCACTTCCATGGGCAGCCTGTTCCAATGCTTGATAACCCTTTCAGTGAAGAAATTTTTCCTAATATCCAATCTAAACCTCCCCTGGCGTAACTTGAGGCCATTTCCTCTTGTCCTATCACTTGTTACTTGGGAGAAGAGACAAACCCCCACCTCGCTACAACCTCCTTTCAGGTAGTAGTAGAGTGCGATAAGGTCTCCCCTCATCCTCCTTTTCTCCAGGCTAAACAACCCCAGTTCCCTCAGCCGCTCCTCATACCGTCAGAGCTGCATGCTAAGCAGCATCATCCAAGAGGGCAGAAAGGGAAACGGGAACTACGTTTACCTTGTCTAACAAGTGCTTTACCCACAAAATATAAGAGCATCACCACTACTCTTTCCTTTGGCCACGTTTGCAAACAAAACAGTAATCCCTGTTCACCTGTTTGTAAGAATGGCTGCAGATGCCTACTCTAAGGAGTGATTTTGGGATCTCACAGGGGTGGAGGTGCTTTCTCAAGAGCCCTTCGGCTCTGCAAAGAACAGCAGGGTTTCAAACACACCTTTTTGTGCTTTTTGTTTTGACTAGCTATAAGAGACACGGCATGCAGGTTTTCTCTTCTTCTCAGAGCACATCCCTAGGTACCTAGCTCACCACATTTGAGAGCCTCATCAGTGAACAGATGGAATAAATAATACTAGAGGTCAAGAGCCTGAAAAGTATACCTTGTAATCTATAAATCATAGCTAAGGTTTTCCTTCAGGATTTTCAGGAATCAGACCAGTTACATTTTCAGCTCTACTTTATGTGGCGAAATGATGACAAAAGGATTTCAAATGGCAATTACCCACTGGGAATTTACTCTCTTTTCGTAAAATACAGAAAAACTGACATTATGGCTTCACATGTAAACAAGCTCATTTCACTTACAATCGGTGTCAGAAATGAAATAAAAATCACCCATGGCAATGAGGTACTACAATTTACTGATTCATTGTCTCCACTCGCATTCAGAAGCCATGCCAGTCTTTTCACAAAATATAACATTTTTCTTCTGTACTAAAAGATTGTTTATATAAATGTCTATTCACTAATTTACAGATTTATTTGAACAGGATGCATTATAAGATCTGCTAGTATGATGCTGGGGTATCGACATTTCACATGAGTCACTTCTTCAGATTTCTTTCAGAAATTATTAGAAGAGAAAACCTGACTGGTTAAAATTCTTTAGTGTTTCCCAAGAGTCACAGGATATAAGACCTTCAACAGCACAAAATGAAGTTCAGAAGCAGAGAAAAGAGACTTTAATTTCTGTGAATCTGTTAATATTATTTTCATCGTTATTATGAAGATAAACTGGACATACATTTTCTAGCTTAGTACAGTGACATTGGTATAATGAAGCCAGACCAATTACAAGATCATGTTCGAAAGGAAAGTCATCTTTTTTGTATTGGAACGAAGAGGAATAAAATCTCAACAGCAGCACTAGGTACAGTATAACACAGATGTTAGAGACATGTATTTTATACGGCATAGGAACCTTACTTCACAGCATTTGAACCTAATTAATTCAAAAATTTTGTTTAGAACTTGCTTTTTAGATAGTGTCAAACAGATGTAATGAACAAAATGACCTCTCTGAAGTACATCTGGATTGCACTAAGATCAGGTCTTCCTTATACCCCTTGATCTTTTAACATTTCCTTTGAAGTGACAACTTAGGTGACTAACTGTTTAAAATAAAAAGTATGATATAATTCTGACATATATCATCTACTGTGCCAAAACAGTGCTCTACGCTCCTCATCTTCATACCATAATATCTAACATCTGAAAATACTTCATTAGAAATATATACATGCTAAAAACCCTCAAGCTTTTCATTAGATCTTATTTACAGTATCAAGTTATACAAAATCAGTCAGCCACAAACAGCTTAAATAGCTGCCTGAAAACATTAATTTGTGTATACTTGTTGTACATTATTGTTGTGTATACTTATGTGTGTATAGTCATACTTATTACGTTAAGTACCAGGGCACTTCAGACGTAATGTAGTACTATTATCCACGGATTTTTCTATTTGTCAGATACTAGCTATATAAGCACATACAAATCTTCTATATTTTTTAGAACATATTTTGCATAGCATTTAACTGTAGAATCGTAGAAAATAAGAGCTAGAAAGGCCCTGAGGACATCATAAAGTGTGCCCCAAAGAGAAATAACTATACACAGACTCTTACAAATCACCAGTGATATTCTCTAACTCATCGCATTCCCTGTAATTGTTGTGGCATCTATCAACTCGATTTTGGATTTTATTGCATATATATGAGAAGAGTGCAAACATACATATGTGCCTGTGCACAGCTGGTGGAGAAAGACTCTGATGGAAATTCTCATGATTTAATAAAGGCTTCCCAGTTCCTCTATCTACTGGAGAGAGAATCCTCTTTCCCAGTCCATGTGAGGATTCTGCTGGGATTCATTCATACGAAATTTATTGCACAAAACCAGACATGTCCTATCATACCTTATGTGTCCTCTTCTATTTGCTTCTTTCAGGTGTTACTCAGTTGTATCAGTTAAATCTGGAAACAAGCGACCAGGATTTTTAAAACTTAAGGAAACCTCTTTTTGTGTTTGTGTTTCAAGATGTTTCTCCAACCAAAATCAAGAGAAGGATGAAAAACAGGTACATTGACTAGCTATATAAGCTGTTATGTAATTTTTGCGTAGCTCACTTAAAAGTCACAAGCAGAGTAGTTACCTGTCCGCAGAACTGACAACAATTCAGGTTACTTTGGTACTTAACATTTTGTCATTTCCCAAAAGAATTCCAAGAAAATACCCTAAGAGGCACTTGGTACCCTTCAGGATTGAATCTAGTTTTTCTGTATTCGGTGACCTAGATAAAATACCCAAGCAAAAGAAATCTGGTTTATTTTTTTTTATTTTTTTTTTTTTTAACAGTAAAGTTCCCCAGGAGTCCAAAGTTATACTTCTGTACATCCCCAGGTCTACCTCAGTCATTACAGGCATTTAGATGCACAAGGCTCTCTTAGGCCAATGCAATATGTTCTCTGAACAGGAAACCTACAAAAATAGAGCAGGTATTTTATTTTAATTAAATGGTGATAGTGCAGCTCCCTTTATACGATAGCCTGTTATCACGATTTTAATACGCCAAATACAATTTCCTTCCTGCCTAGAGGTATACCAACCCACAACTCTCTCATCTCAAAAAAGTGCAAGCGTAATGGTCCAGCACTCTTCTGTACTTGACAGAAAAGGCATTGAAAAATCTGACCATTTATTTTTGGTGCCTAAAACAGACCTGTTTTAATAGCTGAACTGAACTCATTTTAACCTGCTTTTATAAATTTGGTTTTAGATCCACATGTCTAGAGAAAGAATTGTGCATCTAAGTTTTACAGTTTAGTCAGTATAGGCATTTCTTCCCCCAAAAGAAATTCCACATTCCCTGGCAGAAACCTCCTTGAATGAATGTACAGTGTTTCAGCACTATATAATACCTCATTGCAGGAGGTACTATATATATTCTACTTCTTGGAATTGTTTCTAGAAGTAACATTTCATCCTCCAAACTCATTATTTACACAGAAATCTTATGAAAAATACTGCATTCGTAGTAGCTCAGATAATGATTTTTAAAGCATGAGGAAGTTCAAAACAACTATATTCTGAAGCAATTCCTTATTATTGTTGAATTTTGCTTAACAACAATGACAACAACAAATAGTTTTGCCTGTTAAAAAAATAGAATTATTGAGTAGAGGATTTTCTACAAAGAGACAGGCTTCTAGACTCAAACACCGAAAACATATCTGAGTTAAAAGCATAATCATTACAGTTTTCCAGTCTGTTAATGAAAGAGAGAAGCCTTTCTGGATCACCTTCCTTTGATGATCCGGAATTTATGGAACCTGAAGTGTTTGTGCTCTTAACTTTGAATTCTAATTTAGTGGAGTGCATTTGGCTTCTGGCTCCTCGAGTGCACTCCATAACCCTGAGTGGCCTATGCGCGTACCTTAAAATACATCATGTATCAGCTGAGGAAGCCAATATCGATGCTGCAGATGTATGTCTTAAATCTTGCCTTTTTCTGGGCAAGTCTTAGTTATGTCTGTCTCTGTGCAGGTCTTAAAGCCCCTTTTCCCAGCTAAATAAAAAGCAATGGCCAGATTTTTCAGAATACAGCCTCGCAGAAAGCAATGTCAGTGTGTCAGTGTGGTTAGAACATTCTCAGCAGACAAAGATTGTCCAACTTCAACTCCTTACAAGAAATAGTTTCAGAGAACAAAACATATTTCCACCCTTCCTGAAAGGTTTTCTAAGTCTCTTGGTTCGATCTCAATAGCAAAATATAGATTTTGGGGCTGAAGCAGGAGACAGGTTTAAACACAATCTCCATAAACAGCAGCTGACACAAAAAGTAAAATCCAGGCTCTGCCCAAGGTGAGGGGTATCTCTTACCTCGGGGCCAACCCAACAAAACCGTTCAAACCTCACCAGCGTTTTTGTCATTTTGTGCTACTAGTATCACGCACAACACAGCAGAGGTAACTTGTAATATGAACATAAGATGTAGAAGCTGGAGGAATGTGCCATGTGTAGCGACTTGTCACATGTAACAGGTTTCCATACCCCTTTTTCCATTAATCCTCATATTAATACTGCTTTCACTAATGCATTGCAGAGCTCCTGCGCAGAGTAAATCTTAGTGAGAATTTCTCTGGCAATACAGGTTGTCCAACAACAACATAAAAAGGCAGGGGGACATGTAGGAAAAATTTACAAGGACTTTTCAGCTTTCCAAAGTATAGCAAGATTTTTTTGTTTTCTTAGTACTGTCTCAATAGCAAATACCCTAAACTGTCCATGTTTCCTATGATGTTGTTCTCCTAAATCTCTAGTGCGTTATGCACAGGCATGCATAAACACAAGCTTACTGCAAAATACTCCACAAAGATCCCCAGAAACTAAGCAGCATTAGAGCTGCTACTGGTGTAGTCCCTGGATGGAGCAGGGAACTTGAGCAACGGCTCAGCCTGCAGTTAGGTGGTGAAAGAAAGAAAAAGTCCCCAGCTACAGATGTAATGTAGCCAGAGACGGGTTGTGAGAGGAAAATGAAGAACTCTTCTCTGTAGGGAAGTGGGGAAGACAACAGGCATCTTGTCTAAGTTTCAGCTCGGGGTTGAGAGAATGAGGAAGCCCAGAGCTGCAAAGCAAATAACGATAGAGAAGAGTTGTCAAAGGAAATTGGGGATTTTTAAATAACTAGCGTTTTGTTTCTGGATGAATCAAAGGGCCCTGTCTCCCTGCGGCTCAGCCTAGAGTGAGGATGAAGATTAAAGAAAGGGAATGCTTCGAGCTACATACATGGCTGGGGACTGGAAAGAATTATGTACAAACAGCCATGGGCTGATGTTAGAACTCTCCAGTGGAGAATATTCAGCTCCTGGAGGGAGAGGGATCCTCTGGGGTATGATAAACTGCATATGGTTAGTGATGGGGTTCAGAGCAAGAGAGCACACAGCTACAGTTGAAGGGACTTCTGGAAAGGGGTTGCCAGAGGAGACGGAAAGCTGCCAGAAGAAATATCCCTGAGGAATTTTTAGCCTTAGGAAGGGCAAAGGTACCTTGCTGAAGGCCCAGCATAGTATTTGGGTTGAAGGAAAGAATAAGCCCAGAGCTATATTTGCTGGGTGGTTGTAGGGTGATTTTCAATGTAACTAATGTAACTAAGGGTTGATTCTCATGTTCTTTTGTGACTATATCGTCTCTAGACAAGATATATAGATGCTGTGCCACGGGGGCAAGCGAACTGCCACAAATATCTGAAATCTTTCATAATAGCAGATGATGTACGTCCCACTGAGATCAGAGATGAAATCGAGAAGGCAGATTTTCCATTTAATAACTTTAGGAGAATGCTGTTCCGGTTGAAAATAGAGTTAACATTAACAGAAAAAATATCATATATACAATTGATGCTTCATTCCTGGTTAAACTGTTGGACTGTCAAGTCTCCAGCAGATGTTTCTGGGTCTTCAAATTCTGCTTCTAGAGAAATAAAGTAAGACTGGGAAGGAAGAAAACAAAGCAACAAAATAATACCAGCAACCAGAGAACACCTTGTTAACATGGCGGCCTGAAAGAAAGAGCCATTTGATAGTCACATTATGGCAGGATCCTACAGGCTTATTCTGCTACCCCTGGCAGTAAAATAGTTGGGGGACATATTTAAAGGACGGAGAAATGACACGGGCTTCCTCCATGGTAGAGCAGGAGTTGTGAAAATAACACAGTGGATCTGACCACCACCTGATTTATCTATAACCATTTCCGAGAAATAAAGAAACTCTTTAGGTAACCAAGGATTTTGTCAAATACGAGTCTATTTTACCTTAACCAAATAGCACACTGTGTCTGGGATTGATCCGATTTAAGTTTTTTCTTGAACCATAATATGATTTGTAATACTGCAAATGAATCACCATTTTAAATCCTTTCTCCCTAGTGATTTTAGATAAAACACATAAAAATTACAGGGTTTTTTCCCCCACTATCAACATATCTTCTTCTTATATATTGCATTATTTCAAAGAGCTTTGCCATTGCCATCTGAACATCACCGGATTTTTAATTAATTTTCTTCTGTCTTTTAAAAGTGATGTTTTGCTACATAAAGACAGTGATAAATTTTAGACAATGATTGCTAGGATGTTAGGAAATTACTTTATTGGTAGCAATTTGGCAGTCCCAATCCCTGAATCAATAGTAAAGTGACTCATGCGTCTCGATTTCCTCTTTGAAAAGGCAGTGCAGACTATTAATTTGTTGTGCTGGAAGTTTTGAGCACTCATGCATATGGAAAGGACATTCAGGCACACATGAGCAGATTATATTCCTGGGGAAAGCATAATACCTTAGCCTTATTTAGAACATAGAAGTGATCTGAATTAAATTTACCTCATAAAAACATCTACATATTCTTTTAATAGTAAATACAATAAATGAGTAGAAAGGACTACTCTTTAGTACTCTTTCTGTACCTGAATTCAAAAGGGTACAAAATGCATTAAGTTTGTGCATTGTTTTGACTTCCAGTTCAACTGAAGAATGGAAATTTATCAGAAAAAGTCTTACGCGTTTTTCTGTTTCTTACCAGGAATACCAGCTCATTCAGAAATGGACAGAGGAAAATTTTAATCCTTTGTATTCTCAAAATGGCTACAGCTTAACTTTTCCTACAATTTAGTAAGTGGTTACCATTATCTTTTGAATTTGACTTCAATGATTTGGGGATAACAACACAGTGTTTTATTATATGCATTTTTAACATGCTTGAATGACTACTAAAAGCAGTTGTGTATCTCCAACTCTGGAAAGCACCAACAGATGTAGATAAATAAAATTATATAAACCAAATACATGATTCTTACCATCTGTTCTACTCATCTACTTATAATGGTTTACACTTTCAACAATTTTGATGAAAATGGGGCAGATTCTCAAATTTTACCATTGAAGTCAAAACAGAATCAGGCAGATAAAGGAAATTCCACTTAAGAATCAAGCTATGAACCAGAAAAATACTAAATTAGACTATGGATATTTAGATGAATTAATTAAGACCATTCACCTCTTTGGAATTGATTTTTTTTAAATTTTGGTAATATGGAAAACCTACAACTGATATTTTCTAAAGGGGCAAAGATCTGTCTGTAATTCAATGAAAGAACTCCTATGAGACTGAGGACCGAGAACAGAGAAACAAATTAATCTGTTCTCATTCATTACATTTTGAATTTTCACCTGGAAGAATATTTCTAAAAGCTTTTAAATCTGCACCTTTTGGTTTCCAACTGAATGTTCGCCAAGTCACAAAGGTGAAGGTTGGTCGAACTCTGTAACGTATTTTGTTAGTACTTGCACACCTTCCAATTTGATGAAAGCACAGAAAATCTTTGCTTAAAATAATCTACAGCTAGCAGGTATTTTTTAAACACAGTCAAAGTGACAGTGCAAGAGCAAGTGGGGAAAAAAATTGATCCAAGTTAAAAAAAAAAAGTACCTGGTAACTTCAGTTGGATGATTAATAGGGCGTCACAGAACTTGAACAACAGACATTTATTAATGATGAGAGAAATGGAAATGCCAAAGAGAAAAGTGAAAGGAATACTAACTCTTGAAAGTAGAGCTGTGCCAGGAGACGGGGGGGGACATAAGGGAGCCCTGCCAGGAGAGAGGAAGGACATATGGAAGCTGCTGAAGTAGTGGCACATCTGTCATTATAAATGTTAGAGGACATTTGGAGTTATGGGTAAGGAGAGATTAATGTTCAGAACAGAAAAAGCTGTTGGACTAATGTAAGACAGGGCAACCTGGGAGCTGTGTATTCAGAGGAGTTTGCGCCATGAACTATAAGAAAAACACATTCAAAGACACAGATGCCCTTGGGCTGGATCCTGCATTCAATTTCTCAACCAGTAAGGCCTAAGGAAATCCACTTAGAGATGCTCTAAACAGGACCAAACTTAAGTTAGGCAAAGGCAGAGAGAAAGTACAGTCTTCCCTCCTTTTTTGGACTGGAAGACCTGTTCTCTCCACAGTGTTTTCCTCCCTTGTCACGCTTCATCTTAATCACTGATTGGAAGGAATAAATAAGGTTCACTAAAAGATACAAACCTATAAAAGTAAAGTGCAAGATTCACTCAGGTTCCACCCTGGTTCCTGGCAGCACAGGGCCGAACTGCAGGATGCGGAGAAGAAAAGTGCCTGTGTCCAGAAAGCCTTTAGCTCACCCACACAGCTCCAAAATCCACCACCAATGGATGAAAGCTGGGCTTGACCCAGGTCTTTCTACCATAGCTTTCCTGGCATAGCAGGTACCCAGCGCAGTGCTGAGGCTGAACAGACACATCACCCAAGGCCAGTTACAATCAACTCTCTACAATTTCTAAATTTTCTATCAGTGTTCAGTATCCTCAAGCTTGATGGCAAAAGTATTCTAAAATTTCTCACAGACAGGCTGTAACACTCATCGTATGTACATCTTTTATAAACTTTTAGGGGCTTTTTGCATGTTGTGTCGTCCTTCATGTTTAGGATGTCCACTGTGAAGTCAATGAGTTGACTCTATTTGCTAATAATTGGTTTGTGCAGACCCACTGCCCTTTCTTCATGACTCATAAGGGAAGTACTGTGGTCCTGTCCCTGGAGACCACTTGAACTGTTATGACCACTTGAAAACAGGCTGATATTTACACAACCGAGACTAACAGATTCTGCTGGTTCACCACATACTAAGTCCCATATTAAATTTTGGCCTTCGCGTCA
Source organism: Charadrius vociferus (assembly GCF_000708025.1). Taxonomy (NCBI): domain Eukaryota; kingdom Metazoa; phylum Chordata; class Aves; order Charadriiformes; family Charadriidae; genus Charadrius; species Charadrius vociferus. The sequence continues at coordinate 1,585,103 of NW_009648793.1, forward strand.
CTGTGTCTTTGCTTGTGCCAAAGACTTCTTTTCCCCCCTCACAATTTTGTGATTTGTTTAAACCTGAAATTATACAGGAGATCAGTAATAACTTACGCCTTTCCAATTCCAGTTATCTACCAGTGCATTAATAGCTTAAGTAACGCAGTCATTTAACAGACTGTCTCGGCACACCTGCATGCAGAAATGAGATAATTCTGTATTCACGGGCTTATCAAAGTGCAAGGCAGAAGCCTTGGTCAACTTACTCACCAGGGACACTTCAGTCAAGCCACTTCAGACCTCAGTCATGCAATTATCATTCATTTCAGGCAGTCTCTTCTGTGATGGAAAAGAAACAGAATGCCATTCTTCAGAGTGCTGGAGTTTATATTAAAGTACCTTTTGTGTACACAACAATTTTAGACCTCAGATGGTTTGAACCTTCTGGGTATTTGTAAGAATAGAGCAATCATTTAACCCTTGATCATTATTAGCATTCTTTTACCAAAATTGGAATGGATAATTGATATTCATGATTATATAGTAAATATAAAAAATATTGATGACTCAGACTGCTTCAAGAAAAAGAACAACATACTGACATTGTTCTTTAGCATTGCTTCAGAGAGTTTTAATCTAAGCAGGTAAGATACAAACAGGTGAGGGAAGGCCACACAAGAATTTTTCAAATATGACGGCAGCATGTGCAATGTTAATTTCATATGGTAAAAAGCCAAGAAAATACAGTATGACTTCACCAAAAAAAATCAGAAAATGAGTATGTGAACTGAAAAACTATAATAAGAGACATCAAGATAACTTACGAGACATAGCTGAAATTCTGCCTATAGGTGACAACATATTGATTCATAACCCAATACTTGTGTAAGGGTTTCATTTGGAAGACACAGAACTGAAAATTCTTCTAAGAAGTGACAGCTTATAGAATTTTGTCCAATAATTTGCTGAACAATCTGATATTAATTTCTAACTTTTAGGATTAAAATTCAAGGTGATTTGCTTTGTATTAGAACATCTGTTATTGCTCCATCACCAGTTCTTTCTTCAGGTCTCTCACACTGATTACCCTGAGGAAGAGTTTGTGTCTTATGTATCTGACTCTTAGAACAATTTTGATTCCTTAAGAAACACACAAATAACAAAATAAACGTGAAACTACTATTTGGACTTTTCTATAATTATGATGCAAAGGATGTGTCAAATGACTCTCAGTATGGAATAGAAAATGTAAGAGAAAGGAATAAATAAACTATTAAGGTGAGGTGAAGGGTGAGAGCTTTGTCTGCAGGATCTTTTGGTTACTAGAGCTAAATAATCCTACATCTAAAGAACAAGGCCAAATAGGAAAAACGACACCATGAAGCATGCTGTGATGGCCAGAGGCAGACATTAACCAGCTGCTTCTTAGATCCAACATCATTGGACGCACCTTGGGCCCAGGAGTCAACTTTCATTTCAAAAATCAGTTGGGCAGTAACATAAAGGACAGGTCTGGAAGAGCTATTCTACAAAAGCTGACATACCAAAAATTCTGTGTGGTATCACTGTGTCATTACAGTGGTCCAAATCCATCCATTAGAATTATGAAATACCATGTGGTCGAATGTCAAGGTTCCTCTGCCTTTTTCCCCCCTTCTTAAGAGTAAAAATTACGAAAAAATTTCTATGTACTAAGCATCCCAACAGATGACTGTATTTGAGTAATAACACATAATGAGACCTTGAGCTGAAGATTTCAGTTTGTTTGACCTCTCTCATTAGGGAATTCATAACTTGTTTTCTAACACGGATGTTGCTGGAGTCTTTACTGATACATATAATTGTAATGAGGTTTGGGGAGCTTTTTAATTCTGACAGAAGCTGGAGCTGGGTATACTAAAGCTCACTACAGTTACAAATATTAAAGAGGTTAAAAAGATCCTTAAAGACTACTAAAATGTTAAAATTTTCTTAGTGTCATCCTCAATAAATAAATCAATAAATAAATCCATAGTAAATTCTCTAAGAGCTAAATCATACCAGCTAAGACCTACCAGTATGTTTGAAATACATCACCAATTTAACATTTACAGTTCCATCAATCTGTGTGTACAGTATTTTGTGTACCAATGTGAGATGAATCCTGCAGTCCTTCTATCAGAGATGCTGTATGAATCCTTGGTGTGAGGAGATGGTTTTCCTGAGTGAAACCAACTGTACTAACAGATGTATGGATGCATTCACTGTAGTTCTTTACTGATATTATTTTATGAAAAACCCTGCAGCAAGAAAGTGCTTTTAACAGATGCACACCTGAAGGCTTCAGGGATAGTAATTATGTTGTAACCACAACTCAAATACTTTACTATTCAATTAAAAAACAGTAAGAAAAACTGTCCCAGTACAATTGTTTTTTCTTCAGGAGAGAACTACTGATGATTTTTTTTTTCTTGGTGACTGTTTAGTACAAATACTGACATTTCAGTGTTCTTGGCTTTTCAAACTACAGCTCATATCAGTTGCACTGATTAAAGATCCCACTACCTTTTCATAATAGAGTAATTTTTTGCTTAAGAGACTGTTTGCCAAGTCTTTCCAGGTCTCATATCTAAGCTTGGGTGTGATCCAAGGCCAGCTGAAGCTGACCAAATATTTTCTTTTCTCAATGGATTTTAATTTGGCTCCTATGTTTCTCAGTGTCTCAGTTCTGCTTTTGCATAATAAAGTTAATTATACTACAATATCTCAATGGTATTGTGAAGTTAAATCCATTAATGTCCAGTGAAGCACTCAGATATTACAAAGCAGTAGGAACAAATTAAGCATATGGCTGAATGGCCCTAGCTAAAACTTTAAGTGGATAATTACACTTTATCTACCCGAAAAATCACATTGGAATTTACATTTGATGCAATACACTACAGTATCTGCCTCAAATATATTTACAGAGTTGTTCTACATGGATAAGCACCCTATTTCACTACAGCTACTTGTCAATGGAGTAAAAGTGTATGATTGGTAAAGCAGTTTGCGGATTTTCTGGACAGAGACAACTAGATACATGACAGATTCTGCTCTTTTTCTAATTAATGTTTTAATTGTGGAAGAAAATAAACCAAATATATATACAACAATAAAATGATAGTCAATTGTTTTACATTGTTATTACCCAACTTTTCAAAGTAAAGGCCAATATCTTTACTAACAGTTTGTAGGAGGAGTTTTGTTGGCTTCCTATCACTCCATTTTCTGTATTATTTTTGTGGATTATATGTCATAATCCCAACTAAAGATAATAGCGCCTATTAAGCTGTAAATGAAGTAAGATATTAATGTAAATTTCATATTTTTTTTCTGCGAATGTGAGAATATATAATACTGAATATTTTGTCAAGTTTCTTTCTCTAGGATACATCTGTGCCATTATGTAGTGCCAGTCATTTTTATAGATATAGCCTCCCACAACCTTTGACTTACTTTTTCTTTGACTAGGAAACAGGCTTACTATGCAGCATGAAGAAAAGCAGCAGTGTGACACCAGAACAAGCAAAATGCCCTGTTAATGAGAAATGCGCTACCTGTCAGGTTCACAGTTGCAGAAGCAAAGAGTTTGAACGATTAATTCAGAAGACCATGATGGCCAGAAGAAAAAGAAAGGAAATCTCCTGCTTCATTTGGGAGACTAGGCAGGTTTGAATATGAGGTTTGACAGGCTCATGCAAATGTGAGTGATTTTATGCAAGCTAATAGAATAACATACTGAAACAGAGTTTGCCTTTAATTAGAGCTGGCAAGCTGGAAGGAAAGCCCATTAAGCCTGGAAGCTTGTAAGGTTCATGGTGTGTTAGACCACCCCAGAGAGAATTAAATTTTCAAAGACTTTCTACTCTTCTAGGAGCTCTCCCACATCAAGAACAAAATTGCTCAATTATCAACTATTCAGAATCTAATTAAAAAAAAAAATTATAAATTCACTTTGTATCATGATTGATTAATCCGCTGGAAAAGAGCATAATCTTTCATTGTCATTCCTTGTCCCTGGCCATCCACAGGAAAAAAGTGTGTCCCATAGAGCTCTGCTTAAGTTACCCATCAGTAGCCTTTAGGACTGAGGAATGGGTATCAAATCAAACCATAGAGATAATAAGCCACAATTTGGAAAGGAATAGCACAAACCTATAGACAGACTGCTCCTTCACAGTGGAACTACACAAATGCAAGTGAATCACATCTGAAAGCCATTCCTGTGAAAACTGCGAATTCGAAGGCAAATCTTAGAAATCCGTGCTTAACTCCTTTATAGTAAGTAGTGAAAATGGAAAAACTGCGAAAAATAAATGGAACAGATGGTTAAAGACCAGATAGCATATCTCTCCAAAGATAAGGGAATAGATAGTGTTTCCATTAAGCTTAGCAGTTTTCAGTTCAGAAACTGGAAAGGGAAGGAGGAATGGAGACACACTCTCTGTAGCCTAGCTAGACTATTTTGCTGTTCAGCAAACAAAATGAAGACTATTCTAACACTCAAACTTCAGCTGTCCAGCAAAGCACAGCCCTCCAGCAATGCTAGAAACTGCATGCAATGTATGCATTTGACAAGAACTTAGACATCCCAAAGCATCCATAGGTGACTCATTTAAATAGCCACAGATCCTGTGTCATGGCATCAGTTTAAAAATGAACTTGGTTTGCTCCACATGGAAAACAAACTGAAATTCTTTAAGACAAACAAAAAATCTTTCTATAAGTACGCCAGCGAGAAAAGAAAGACTAGGGAAGATGTAGGCCTTCTCTGGAAGGAAACGGAAGAACTGGTCACCTGGGACAGAGACAAAGCTGAGGTACTCAATGACTTTTTTGCCTCAGTCTTCAATGGCAAACACTGCAGCCACACTACCCATGATGCAGAAGGCAAAGGCGAGGATTGGGAAAATGAAGAACCGCCCACTGTAGGTGAAGTGATGTGAAGATGGTGACACCATCTGTCATAGCCAGGTTTCATAAGGTGATGACTATTTCATGCCTTGGAGATGTGATTCCTTGAAGGAGATGTGTTGCTCTACACACTTGAGTCCAACCCATCCTACAAGTACGCAGCCCATTTTGCTATGAGGCTGAGGAGAGAGCAGGAACAAGCAGCCTTGCTCACTAGAAAGTATGTGCTTTTCTCTCAGGGCAGATAAGGCAACAATACACTTTGTTTAGCTAGGAGAAGTTGAAAATGGCCTGTGGCAGGCCTCCTGGTCACAGATCTCATCTGAATCACTGACAACAGCAACAGCAGCAACAGACAGCACAAACGCTGTGCACACTCAGAACTGGAGGTTGTGAGCGAAGAGTGCCCCTTTTATAGAAGGTAGTAGGTGCATTAGGCACTCTTCCAATTTTTGTGGAAAAAAAAAAAAAAAAAAAGGCTTGATTTGCTGAGGTGAAAAGGTACCTGATATAGTGGCAAGGCACCAAATACACTCTGCATAGAACTGTTGCACTTGCTACATGGAGGATCTGAACCTGAGCACACCACCTGGGCAGGAGTTCAACCAGCACCAGGACCTGGCACCACAGACAGTCCCTGCTGGTACATCTTCAGATCAGCCAGTCCCTCTGTTATCTCTTGAGCAGATGAATGCATATTCACATATGCAAATGCCAACCAGTTATTAATCACTTCTAATGAACCATGAAGCATTAAAAAACAATATCATAGCATCAGTCAACTACAGAATTTACATTTAAATATACCTATTTGGGGAGATAATTTTCCACGCACCTTGAGAAATTAAACCAGCAACCAAATATTTTGCTATCAAAAGAAAGGCAATATCAAATAACATAGTTGCGCTGCAAAAAAGTAACTATTTTCTTTGATGACCCACAAACCAATATCACCATCTCGTTATTTTGATCCAACGTTAATTAACACTTTAAATTTTATGCCTTGCACAACCATACATGGGTTTAGGGTACCACAGGAGACATACAGAAGATATCCATGACACTATACACTTATATCATATATATATTTATACATATATATGTGTATTTATGCACAACACAGTATATTATGCTTATCCTCCAGCTACTGAAAGAACTAAAATAAAATCAGTTATATGGAATATTAGAGGAACAACTGTGAAACTGTGAAAACCTATCATAAGATTACATATCAGATAGAAAAAAAAAATCAAAGTAAAACATGTATACACCATGACTTTACATCAAAACTAGCATGAAAATATAAATAAACAAACATTCGCAGGGAAAATATCAGACTGGAATCATCTATCAAAAGTCATTGCAAGGCTTATTACTTGTTTCATGGCAGAGTGTGTTCATCAGTGCCAGAAAAAAATCTGAATCCCTGGGAATTTATGCCCTTAGGTGAACATTAAGAAATTCACTATTTGAAAATGATGGCAATTAAATGGCAGGGTGGGGTGGGTGCGAATAAGCCACGATCTTTGCTTGAGAAAAAAGCTAATTTATTCCCTCTCCATCATATGACTGGACAAATGTTTAGCTTTAAAGAATGTAACCCTTCATCTAGGTAATATAAAGGCCTGCAAAAAGTTTCAGTTAATAGAAGAAAATATTCAAAAACTCAATTTACAGGAAATTAAAATGAATAAATAGCTTTCTTATCTGAGCGGGTTACCTTTTAAGTCCCAGAATGCCTAATTTCAGAGAGAGCTTTCTGTATTCATCTCTGATTACAAAATGCTAATTTGTTAGGAAAGGAAAACGTAAAGAATTTATGCAAGTCAAGAAATGCTTAAAATATTTTAAATGCATTTTGGTTTAGATAGAATTATTTTTTAATCCATCTGGCTAGCCTTCCACTTGTTGAAGAAATGGAAGTTGTTATAAATTTTATATATGAAAAATTGCAAGCATTTGGCCCTCTACCAACAATAATTTTGGTTAATTTTGGTTAAATTGACTGGATCATATAACAGAGAGATGGCTAGCATTCCTCGTGTTTTCATTTATGAAAAGGGTACAAAACGTTTATTAAAACATAAAAAAAACCTCATTTGAGCCTGAAGAAACTTAGTAATTCAGATCATGTTCATGGTGAATATGTTTATTTTATAGCTAAGGTTCAAAGTAATTAATATGCTCCAGAACATTTACCTAAATTACATTAACCAATTATAAGAAGTAACTAACAGGCAATGTACATGTGAGAAACTAAATGCTATTTGTTGTCAGAAGTAGCTGTGAAAACAGGGCTGGGAAGAGTTGGGACTCAGAAGTTCTACAGATGTTTAGAAGAGAAAAAATCTGGGCTTTCACCTTCTCGTTCAATAACTAGCTTAACCTGCCTGTTTGGGTACAATTCCTCTGTGGCTGGGTTCCCTAGAAAACTAATATTCCTAAGTCACTTTGAAAATATTCCTTAAGAATGCTGTAGTGGTTCCATTACATTTTTCTGTTTTCAGTGTGTCATAACGTGCATGCTTTGTTTAAAAAGGTGTAGGTGAGGTCCTTTGTCTTGCTTGTTTTGCCCTGTGTCAGGTGAGAATCTCTAGAAGAGTTTCTCTTCCTGGAAGAAAGCATGCATGCTTGTTGGGAGCAGCTTCAATAATACAATAAATTTGGAGAGGATGGAGAAAAGCTGAGTAGGGAGAAGAATATCGTCTGGTTAGACAGGGGAAAAAATAATAATAAACAGTAACCTATAGGAGCGCAGGTTGCAACAGTGAGGAGCTTATTTATGGCAAGGCGCAGATGCAAAACCAGACCTCAGAAGAGATAGAAAAGATGACCTTCAAGGGGATCCCGGTAAGACCATGTGGAGTTTGTACAGCTAGGAAAGCTTTGTAAAATTTGACTTGAAAGAAACAGACGAAGAAGATGCTGTCCTAGAAAAGACACAGGTGGCATGTGTCTCACCTTTTTGTCACATTAGAATCAGTGCCAGATTAGGCCCTGAGCCACCTGAACTAACTTTGTATTTGTTCCTGCCTTGGAGCAAGGAGAAGAGGATCTCCGAAGGTCCCTTCCAGCTTAATTTATTCTACAGTCCTATGACCTTTGAGGGGAAGGTTTGTGTATTCCATTGATAGCATAAATGTAGCACAGAAAATTATAGTGGAAATAAACAAATAGGCACTATGAATTGGATATGTGGAAACTTTTTACTGGATGTGAAGAGCACAGGACTCTACTTCTCAGCCCATGGCTGATGCCTACCATCTCCTACCACTTGCCTCTATCAGTGCAGACCTCATAATACCTGCAAATGTTGGTCACGTTCCCTACCACAGAAAGGACAAACAGGCTGTCCTCTTAACAGAACAATGTTGGAAAAAATCCAACCCAAACCTTTACAAACTGCATTATATTGGTATACTTCAACCTTTTGTGCAACTACTTTGTGATGACAGATGCACAGATAAAATCTTTCTCTTAAAGTCATTGGAACAAAAAAAGAAAAGCGAGAATCTGTTGAACAGATTTCCCCAATTAATTTCACTAAAAATTCCTGTGAAATTTCACACACTGAATATATGCTTCTATTATTAGAGATATAGTAGAGACATTCAAGACTCTCTTTAATCTGAAAAACAGTCATGCCCTGAAATCTATTACAGAAAAGTTTCTCAGAAAACCGTTGGGTCAATAGTAAGAACAAACAAATTAAGCAAAATTGTTACACAAACTGTCAATGCAATGACAGAATGTTTTGCCTAGTATCATTTTAAGTGACTGAAGAATAGAGATTTTTCTGCTTCCATTAAAAGACTATTCTAACCTTCTTGATATGACTGTAAGGATTTTTTTTTCCTGATGCCAAGTTAAATTCAGATAGTTTCTTCCCTTCTCAGAAGTTACATCATTGAAATAATCAGGTAGAAGTACTGGAATAGCAAGCAGTCAAACATTAACTTACTTCTCATAGAAGTATAGGCGTTTTGACAAAAATTAGAAAGCTTGTGACGCTTTAATAATATGCACATGAAATAAGCATAGCTTTGTTTGAGGTTTACTCTTTATATTTTTCCCCAGAGGAGAACAATCTCACTAGCTAGCTCTCAGCATACTGGAACGGTAGGATGAAGACCATTTCGAGGACCAGTCTATAGTCTTGGTAAACACTCACGTGTAGGGAACTGAGAAGTCCCACTGAAATGTCTACACATTGAAGCAACATCCTACATGGAAAGTAAAGCATATAAAACAAGCCCTTCAACTGTGAGCTGTATCCATAAAACTCAGCTCCACTGACAGTGTTGACTACATATTGCCTAAGCTCCTAGATGCCTGGCCTCCACAGTAGTCTCCAGATCTCTGGGCCAAGTGCACTGGCTCCCCACTTTGTTTATGTAGCTGGGAGTCTCAGAGAGAGAAACATAACAAGTATGTTCAGTGATGACTTGCCAAGATTCAGACACAGAACAGAAAAACAATCTGAGCAGAAGTATTATATTTTAAGTCTGCCTTAATCTGTAAATCTTTCTGACTTAGTGCTTGAGAATAAAAATAAGCATCAGCTTATTGTACTGGGCAACACTTGTAGCGCTGAGCCAGGCACTTCTGCAGAGAGATGGTATTTAAAACCTATTTCTATCCTCAGCTCTTCACTGATCAATGTACCCTGTTCTTGAAACACACACAGCAACATAGAATTCCCTCAACCACTCAATAAAGTCAGGCTTTTTTTTTACTTCCCCACTCTACTGAAGAGTTGTACTTCAAAAGGGAGGCTCGAGAGTAAGTACTGCTTAAGAGTAATGTATGATTTGGAAGTTAGAGCATCATCTAGGGAGGTAGAGACATGGGTTTGAAGCCTTTCATGGTCAGATGGTATTCTATCCATGTCTTCTGCAAGCTAAGGGGCTATTTGGAGTAAAAGGATAATAGTTTGCAATCTCCACATTTTTAAGAAGGGGAATGCCTACATAGACTTACTGAGTTTGCTTGGTTTTCTTAGCTTTTGCACATATCTGAAGGGCGTATACATAGGCAAGAGGCACTTTGTCCACCTGGACTTGAAGTCAGATGCCTGCAGTGTATCGTGAGTCCACGTCAGACATTGTAGAACAGATATTTTCAGAGCACATTTCCTAGTGTGAGTCTTTCAAGACAGAGAGATCAAGAACTATTCCATTTTTAAATTCAGATTTGTCTTACTAGGAGCCAAAACAATATTTAGTCATGTCGAGCCTGACAATGTTGTCACAGCATTTACATTCCTGATGTAGTTGTGCACTGTCTGAGAAGCAAGGTAAACTGCCTGCACAAAATCCCGTTTTCCACAACTGCTTTGCCAACGGTAATCAAGACCAGCTTTAACTCCCAGCTTGCTCACGCATCTCTCTGCCACGCTGCAGTTACTTGTATGCCGGCACTGCTGGTGCCTGCACAGCTGCACAACTTTGCGGCACGTGCGGCCGAGGATCTTATGGTTCTTCAGAAAACTCTCCTATGTGATCCTCAAGAGCACCATGCTGTTTACATGTCTGCAGGACTTGGCAGCTATTAATCGGGATTTTCAGGCTCTCCACTTGGGACTGAGAGATCTCGGTTCCGTTATCTAACCTTTAGCAAAGTCCTTTTTGGGGATCTGGCTCTGTGTAATACTGAAGCTGAGTAAATGTCAGATACTCTCAGTAAATCATAGAATAATAGAAATTTCTAATAATAGAGTAGAAAGGGAATGCAAAAGATCATATAGTCCATCCCATTCTTTCTAACCAGGACCAAGTCTAAATACACCATTCCAAATATTTGTCATGTGTGATTTTAAAGTGCATCTGTTGCTGAAATTCCACAACATTTCTGTGCAGTCCTATTTTGGTGCTTGGCTGTTCTCACCATAAGAAAACGTTCATTATGCTAAACCTAAATCCTTAATGTGACTAGAGACCATACTAGATAAATTATATAATTCATATACTTTTTCATGCAGATAATTGGGTTTTCAGAATAAGCTCTTTTTCCTTAAAAACCCTTCGATTAATTTAATTTTTGTGGGTTTTTTTTTTTCCTACAGGCTTCTTTGATGTGATACAGATTATTTTTTCCAGAAAGTTGCTTTAAAGATTTATTTTCTACTACACCATTTCATTACTGAAATGTTCTCAATAGAAATTACTGTTTTATGCCAGTCCATTCTCATAATGCCCAGTGTGGGTCTGCGTATGAAAAATAACAATCCCTGTCCTAAAATAGATAGATAAATGCCTAGCAGAGGCTTCAAGAATGTTTTGGCATATTTCTGAAAACCTGATTTAACATTTCCATTTATTTTAGGATTAGCTGTTATCTAATAGCTGTCATAGGGGACCAAAACTGAGGTCTGATTTCCTCGTTGTGCCATCTTTTACAGTAGCAGGTGAAAAACATCTTTTTCCTATTCAGCAATGGCACTACACGTGTATGACTCACTCCCATCATCCCCCTTCTAAGCTGAAGGAACCTAGTCCTGTAATCTTAGTATGAAAACTGCTTAAGTTTGGACAGACACCTCTAGTGTCTTATTTCCTGCATAGTCCAACAACTGTCATGATAGGTACAAACATCACGATGTCTTGTTTCTTGAAGGTAGCCAGCAATTACAAGAAGAGTATATGAAACAGGAAAAATACAGAAAGATTTTTTTTCACCTTTGTGTCCTTCCAGGTTCCAGAAATAAGACTATGGCTGCGCCTGGCCTGCCCTAGTTAATTAAGTTGCTTAATCCCTCTGCTATTCCGATTTATTCTTCTAGCAACCACAGCTTTACAAATGAGTTCCAAAGTGGAAGTATTCGTTTTGCAAAAATAATTTCTATTCTTTACATAAAATCTTCTGCCTGGCACTATCCTTGGTCACAACTAGCTCTTCTATTTTAAGAAGCAATAAATAAATGTTCTATGTAAACTCTGCTTTCTCCGTAAAATTTATTTGAGTCCTTTATTATATATCATCTCAATCATCTTTTTACAAACTGAAGTGCCTTAGTTGTACTACAACAATTTCTGATTAGAAGACCTAATTAACAGAATGCATAGACAGATAATTTGACTTTCAGCATGTATCTTACTTATCATCTTGTTATTGTAGTGTCCTTTTTGTAGAGTCACCATTTTCTGAGTGAATTCATACGTGCTTCTAGATTTGCTTTGTGGGGGTTTTTTTGTGTTTTTGTTTGTTTATTTTTTTAATTTTAGGTTGGAATCAAAATCAGTAAGAGTAAATAATTTGTGCTGTTGACATATTGAAAATTTTGTAAATGAAATTATTTCGCGATGCTTCTAGATTTTTTGCCATCTTAAAAAAATGTTATTGCAGTAACTGTTTGAAAACATTAAATCTGAAAATTGATCCTGTAGCAAAAGGATAATACACATATTTTGGCTGGTATCTGCACTAGCTGCTGAACTAAGAACAGTTATTTCCTTGAATAAAGGATTCCACGGCTTGGCAAAACAACAAGTTTCAACAAAAACATCAGGTTTTGGTCATTTGAAAACCATCTATTTCCCTATTATCTATAACATATTTTTTTATAGTTATAACCATAACTGTAAGTTACCCGTTAGCTATAATTACATTTAAAATGTTACCTACATTGAATCAACTGAATTTCCCACAAAGTCAAGAATATTTGAAAATGCTCATCTCCTGTACTGAATCTTAAGGAGAACAGATTTGGTATTCTTATGATTTTGTTTTAAAAGTGTACGTTGAAAAAAAGGGTCCTTTGAAAAAGCTTATGGCAGTGGATGGTTAAGCCAATGGGTCTACATCCAGTCAAGTGTAAATTGGTTTGTGGGTGTGAATATATGCAAGTGCGATATACTTTCAGACAGAAGCTCTGGTGAATTCATAAATTGTTCTAATTCTGAGCATATGAGGACACAGTAGCTGGGCACCAGATAAAACCCCACACCAGAGGGAGAGTACCAATGCCCCTGACTCCAGCAGTGTCCACTTTTCACAGCTTTGGAGAAGGGCAAGGTAAACTGAACCAGAGGGCACTTCTCTTTTCAGGAAAGGTTATTCCTGAGTTAACAAAAATCACTCATACAGTATTTGTTATTATACCGTATGTCCCTCCCAGCTACTTTCCTTCACATGAGAGTGTGGTACAGGCCTTCCGAGGACTTTCTAAGCTCTTGGGGTAATTTAGATGACCAGATTAGATGCCTACATTTAAATGGCTAAATTTAGCAGAAACAAATCTGGGCCATTCTGATGCAATATAACAACAAGTAAAAAAAAGGCAGCCTCTGATCACTTCATACAGAATGAAATCTAGCTGAGGATTAGTAAACTCTTGGGAGAGAAAGCGAGATGTTCAGTCCATTTTATCTAGAATGTTGATGGTTTGTTGCCTAATGTAAAGGTGAAACTCAGCTTCAGAAATCCTCCAGCAACCTTCAGATTGTGTTTCTCTCATTCCTCTTATTTCACTCTTCACTTGGCTTCAGTTCAGATATACAGCAAATCTTGTACAATGGGAGTTCCTATGGCTGTCTCAGTGGGGGTGTAGTTTGTCTAGTCAGGTGTTGCAGCAAACACTGGGTATAAATTAACTTTGCAGAATTATTTTTGTAAGTGCCAGGATACGTATTTAATGTTAGGAGATCTGCTAGTGTAGAATAAGTTCGGATACTGGTCCATTTTCATCATGGTTTATAATGCAATGTTTATGTATAGGGATCTATTTTTAAAAAATAATGCTTCAGAGGATACGATAATCTGTTTTATCTAGCACAGTATTATCTTGGGGGCTTAATTTTAACAATCTCAAAAAGGAAACACTTTTTTTCTAAGACTACACAAGTAGAAAAATAGGAACCCTGCGTTTTTTATCTCAATCAGACTTTTTCCTAAATCTAATTCAAAATACAGGATACATTAGACACGTTCAAAGAAAACAACTCTCTAAAGGCAGCAGGTAATGAGGGGATTCCATCTACATTTTCTACTGTTCACAGTTTGTCGAGTGTGCTGAAAAAAATAATCTCATCAAATTTGAGGAGGCGTATTAGATTTTAATGGCCTCTCTTTAAAACAATCCTGAACTAGCAGGCATTCTTCTGTCTAAATATTTGCACAATGGACTAAATCAGCAGAGTACCTTTGGTGAGTTATTTTGCATTCTGCTATCCTCAAAACAGTAAGAAATTTTGGGGAATAGAGTATACATTAATGTTTTCATGGGAAATTGATAAGAAGAAAACATAATTTTAGGATTTTTTTCTAGGCTAATTAATCTGGTTTGAGCAATCTACTTACATAAGCAGGAGGCAGCTAATCACCCTTCTGAAGCAGAAAGTGCCAGTTTGGTAGCAGGCATCCACTTTTAAAAGCAGCCACTCAGCTTTGAAACAGGGCCTTATTTTTAAAGCTGACAAGACGGACAGCCCTAAGCTCGTTAAGTGAAATACATGAAATTGAAAATAAATCCAAATGTAGTTCACCCAAATTAAGTGTCGAAATCTCTGGAACCCCACTCTCATCTCATTCTACATCTCTACTATTCTGAAAACTTCCAATTGAAGGAGAACAAGCCAGAAATACTTGCCATTTTATTAAGAAATGGAAATGTCCACAGCTCATTGCCTAATTTACCATGTAACAGGATTAATGTATCTTTTTGTACTGCATAATATCAACATAGACAAAAATAGTACATAGATGTGTTCATTAGGATTTGAGGGAAATCTCTGAAAATACAAGCAGCATCTGCCTTCAAGGGGTGGGTGGATCATATTCACAAAAATTACATATGTTCAAGTAAATAAATAAAAATCCGGTTTTACGTAAGTTTCTGACCTAAAAGCTTTGCTTTTTTAGCTTTCCTGAATTTCTGCACAAAATTCTTTTATCACCATGGAAAGAAACACCAACACTATCTTTATTCAGAAGGTTTCACATCTCCTATGTAAGGACAGTGAGCACGTACATACGTACTTCCACCAAGGCAACTGTTTAACATAATGTGCAACTGGCCAAATAGATATAAAAAGTAGTATGAATTTTAAAATGTGAAAAGCAGCAGGAAATGCTCAGCTACCATATACTTTTAAATGCAATCTCCTATATTACAGACCTAATTTATTGTTTATCAAATAACTTATCCATAACTACAGATAAAATGTAAGAAAGATTAGGGTACTGAAGTTTTGAGAAGGGATATTGAGACAAATGAACCCATATATCCGACCTCTCAGCTACCTGTAACTTACACTGCAGCACCTCTTGGAAATTTAAAATAGTAGAAAAGAGTAATTACTCAAAACCAAAGTCTATGGATAAAGAGAGTCTGCCGTCTTATGCGGATTAAATGATGGAGAAGAAGATTGAAAATACTGACTATGACAACTGATTCTCAATCCTATTAGAGCTTTGCAAATACTGCATAATGAAGATGATTTCTATAGTGACAATATGGCACCTTTCCTATCCATTTTTCAGTAAGAAGTGGTGGATGTAACAATTTCAGGGATACTGTACACCACAAAGCCTGTAGCCAAGTGCTAAACAATAGCAAGGAAGAGTTTTATCTGAAGAGATGACTTACATTGTTTTCCTTAGTGGCCATATCTGAGAACTCCTCTGGTATATGTCTTGAACTACTTAATTTCAGTCTTCTTAACACTATAGAATTGTTCAGACAATAATGAGTGATATTCAAAACATGAGGCAAACTTAGTCATACAGTTACTAATAAACTCCTAATGAATTTCCTAAAGAAGCCTATTAAATATTTGCCCTTGATTTTATTGGTCTTACTCTTCTTTGGTTTTGAAAGGGTTTGTGTATAAATCATTTTTACACCCTGCCAAAAAAATCCTCACTTTCTTTAGACTGATATTTTCTTTTGTGCTACGCTAAATGGAATTTGAGGCAGTTGTGCATACTAATCTTAAACTTCAATCTTCTTTCTTACAATGACTGCAGATTAAATTTTGAGGGGTTCGGGATGGGCGGCAACTAATTAGCTAGCATAAGTATCGTATTTGGGTGCACTGCAAAGTAATATCTGTCCATGATAAGCTTTGATTTGGTGGCGCTTTTTTGGTTTTTTTTTTTTATTTCTTTTGTTTTATGGTAGCATATTTTACATCAGTAAAACTTTCAGCTCAATAAAGTCCCAACATGTTTCAGAAATATAAATTAATGAAAATACACATTTTCAAAATGAATCAATCCTCATAAATTCATTTCTTCAACAAATGTTGACTGCCTAAAATTTCCCTACCCTGTGATATCACTGTATGACATTCATGCCTTTGTTTGTTGTTTTGGTTTTTGTGGGTTTTTTGTTTTGTTTTGTTTTTAAATTTAGTAATGCTGGAGGCCTCTTTATTACAAATACAATAACTGTTTCAACTTGGAGAACCTTCAAAATTTTATATCAATACTGGAGTGTGGAAACGCAGTCATGCTGAAACAAGTGCAGGTGGGATATAATGAAATGATATGGAAAAAGAGGAAACATCAGAAGAGTATTTCAGACAATTCTACTCTGAATCTCATATAATGTTGGGGGGGGGGTTTAGCTAAATAATATAGGATTAAATAACAATCTGTTTAAACATTTCTGTTCCTAAATTATGGAAAGGAAAACCCCCAACTAAAACAAAATCTAAAAATGTCTTCTCTCTTTCTTCTAAATATGAGTAATGACAATTTCCTAAAACTGTGAAGAGATACATAGCTGAATGAAGAACAACGAAATTCTGGTAAGTTCCCATCTTGAGTCATGGTTGTCTATGACTAAAATATCAGCAAGAATTTTTTTCTAAAGAGGAAGTATGGGTTAATATTGTGACATTTGCATTTGTCCCAAAAAAACTTTGAATTTCTATCAGGAGAAAAAAATAAAATCCGTTTGGAAAAATTAAAACCAATCTGATATGACTTGTTAATAAAAATCAAAGCACTTTTTCATCCAATTCAACTTTTACCTTCGTGTTCTGCCAGAGTGAGTTTCATTTATATGTGCTGCAACACAGCCTAGGAGCCTTGTCACCATACATCCTGTACTAGATGCTTAATGCTGGAGCAGGTACAACACCCAGGGATATTGTGTACAACACCCAGGGATATTGTGTACAACACCCAGGGATATCGTGTACAACACCCAGGGATATCATGTACAACACGCAGCGACATAATTTTCTTCTGCCCCTTTCCCAGCAGAAAGGATGGTGCTCACTTCTCTTGTACCTGCTTTTATTTATCAGAGATGGGTACTTGTGCAATTAATAGATTTTCCCAGTGTATTTTCCCTAGAAGCAGGACCAGATATGATCTATGTAAGCATTTGGCCATTACCTTAGCTAACCATAGCAGCTAGAACATTTTTCCTTACTGCAACATAAATGATCCAGACTGAAGTCTTATTATGTATACTTATACCAAATAACTTCCAAATGCCACTAAGCTAAGCCACAATGTTCTTGTGCACTGTTTCCTTAAGGCAAGTTCTGTCCCACTGTCTTCTAAATAAGCAGGGATGCATGGACCACAGAGATTCTCAATTTATTATTGCCTATTTCCTTCTTCAACAGCTGATAGTAATGGCTAAAGTAAAAACTTAAAAGAAGCTGATAGAAAGAAGTGTTCTTTATGTTTTACTTACAAACAAGAAGTTTGACCACTACAACCTATGTATCAAGGTTGCACTATGGTTTTACCCACATGAAGACGACTGAAACAGTAGTTCTTCTGTCTCAATGCACGACAATAGTTTCAAAAATATCATTATTTAAACATCAAAAAGTACCAATAAACTAAAATAAATTCAGTGTATCAGAGAGGGATCAAATATACTTTAATGTCACTGGAACAGGCTGTCCAGAGAGGTTGTGGAGTCTCCTTCTCCGGAGATAGTCAAAATTCCTGTCCAGCCTCCTCTAGGGGAACCTGCTTTGGGGGGGTGGGGGTGGGGGTGGTGGACTAGATGATCTCCAAAGGTCCCTTCCAACCCCTACCATTCTGTGATTCTGTATAGCTGTCCCTTTTTCTCTCCCTGTCTAGTTACTGAAGGAAGAAAGAGAAAACTATTTGTATTGCATCCATCTGCACTGATGAAGTAGGGATACTAGCAAGCAAGTTGGATGGTCATCGTTCAAATAAAAGGTCTTTTCAACATAGTAAAAAGTCAGCATCCATGATGCTTTGCAGCTTACAAAGAAGGTAAACTTACCTAAGGAAAAAAATCTTGTGTTTTTGTGCAAAAAACTCCGTGAGCTTCCCCACAGAGAAAAGCACCAAACTGGGAAGTCTCATCTGTCTATTGAAGCTGATTCTGGATCGTTGGCCAAATTTTTTGGTTCACAAGAGCTGTTCTTCAAACAGCACTGTAAAGCAAAACAAGGTCTATAAAAGATTAAGTCATCTAACTTAAAAAAGTAGTATTTTCTGAAGTATAAGCACATTGACCAATTATGCAGTTTAATGAATCCGCCACCTTGCATCAGCAGTATTTTCTAAATTAAGTCATATTCAGTATAAAAGCCTTATTATTATTCAGAACACTTCTCAGCTACAGCTGTAAGATTTGATTAAATCGGTATGCGCCTACTAGAACAGCTTGTTGAAGGAAAGCAGTGTGAAAATACATGCAATGTTGCAAGTGCAAGAGGAACAAAAGGACAGGCTAAATTCCACTTACAAAGTCAGAGTATGTTTTAAACTCTACCTTTCTGAGACTTTGCCTCTATAACAGCAAATTTTTTTTGTAACAATAAACTGCCAAAGATAGCAAAATGAATCTAAATGTTTGATATTACTGTGCATATAGTCCTGCAATAGTGTCACTGGTTGGTTTTGCTTCTTGCATTCCAAAGCATCTAAGGTGATATAAAACAACATGATCCGAGGTCACAGAAACACAGAATGGTTGAGGTTGGAAGAGACCTATGGAGGTCTTCTTGCCCTACCCCCCTTGCTCAAGCCAAGTCATTTGGAACAGGTTGCTCAGCACCACATCCAGACAGCTCTTGGTTATCTCCAAGGATGGAGACTCCACAACCTCTATGGGCAACCTGTGCCAGTGATCAGTCACCCTTCACAGTGAAAAAGTGTTTCAGAAATGTTCAGAGGGAACCTCCTGGGTTACAGTTGGTTCTTATTGCCTCTGGTCCTGTCACTGGACACCACCAAAAAGAGCCTGGCTCTGCCTTCTTTGCGCCCTCCCTTCAGATATTTGTACATGCTGATGAGACTCCCCCCACATCTTCTCTAGGCTTAACAGTCTCAGCTGTCTCAGCCTTTCCTCCTGTGTGAGATGCACCAGGCCATTCATCATCTTTGCGGCCCTATGCTGAACTCTGTCCAGTATGACCATGTCTCTCTTGTACTGGGGAGCCCAGAACTGGACACAGTACTCCAGGTGTGGCCTCACCAGCGCTGAGCAAAGTGTAAGGATCACCTCCCATTAGCCTCCCTTGTCACAAGGGCACATCACTGACTTCTATTCAACTTGGTGTCCATTAGGACTCCCATGTCCTTTTCTGCAAAGCTGCTTCCCCCAGCTGGTCAGCCACCAGTGTGTGGGGGTGCCTGGGGTTGTTCTTCCCCAAGTACAGAACTTTGCACTTTGCCTTGTTGAACGTCATGAGTTTCCTGTCAGCCCATTTCTCCAATCTGTTGATGTCTCTCCGGATAGCAGCATGACCCTGTGGTGTATCGGCCACTCCATTCCATTTTGTTTCATCTGCAAAAGGTCAATGCTCATTCATTAAAGAACACAAAATGAGCATGAATTTAGTATGACAAGGCAACAGTTTCAATAAGCACTGTTACTTTGATCTGCAGGAGTTTTCTTAACATTTGTGCCAGACATGTTAGGAAGGTCCAGTTTCTGACATCTGCTATACAAACTAGACTTCCAGGAAAGGCTACTAGTAATTAAAAATACCTACTACTAGGTGCAGGTGAACAGGAATTACACCATGCTTTCCTAAAAGATCGGCATCCATAGAGTGTTTGTTGTAGTTTATTGTAACGATTATGATTATTGAAGATACTTACAGTTGGCTTTGAGAAGCATTCGGGAAGGTGAGAGAAAATAGTGGAAGGGTTAGGATTTTGCTAAGAATAGGTTATCAAAGTACTATTCTAATATGCCTTAGAGTCTCTTCCAAAATTGGTATGTATTTTTCCCACCATTATGGAGTTGTTATGAAATTGAAGTATATACTTTCCATGTTCAGTATGCAGGATTCACAGTTTTGTACACCACTTTGGTGACTCCTCTATTTTACTGCTAAGTTGCCATACCCGCTAGAAATTGAAGTCAAACACAAAAGAAACTTGGGATGGACACTACAAATATCACATGATAAAGCTGCATCAAATTAGCTATGCCTTGAAAGAAATTCCATATATATAGGTAAGTATGTATCTGGAAAAGTATTTTTGTGCAGACTGAAAGATTAAAAAAAAAGAAACATAAAGGAAACTGGCATGATTCGATATGAATATAAATCATACATCAGATCATCACTTTTTGCTTAGTACTTCCAAAGACCCCATAAAATCCAAAAGAGATTACAACAACAAATGGTTTATAGTGTTTCTAATGAGCAGGGGTTGCTGAGTTGTGGGAAGTTACCCACAGTAACAGCACAAGTATTAATGAGATAGGTACTTATCGCTTTCCTGCTCCAGCACTAGAGCAAAAGGGTCCTGCCTCAGGAAAAGGAGGTCTTTGGAAATCAGTTCATGATGCAGGCTGACACTTTGGCATGGCCTGCTGATACAATGGGAGGAGCAGAGCAACTCAGATGCGTGAATAGAAACCACTACACACACCGTTTTACGTCACAGTTCTATAAATGCTTCACCCTGTTCCTCAGGACATATTATCTGGAGCATTGTAAATTCAATAAAGTCAATTAATGGGAACTATTTCTAGGTAGACTGCTTTTAAAAATCATGGATTTAAGTCTCACATGAACTAATGTCTACTTTTCCAGATCATGATCTCTTTTGTATCAGAGATAAATAACAGAATCTGACACAAACCAGGGAGTTAGTATTCTATTTTTAAATTCAAGTCTAATGTAAAAAAATATAACCTCCAGCAACTCTACTGTCACTGCAATCAATGAAAGTGATAGCCTTGGAACTGCAAACCATTTCCTCAGTCACATCTGCTACTCAATATTTATGAATTGCTTTCCTCATCATAATAATTTAACTGCTGCTGTTATTACAGAGACAACAGGGCAAGAGCATGTCTAATACCGGTTATCATAATTAATAAACAAAATTGTTAATCAAATCCACTGAACACATTTGAAAACTATAGTGATCATAAGTAATCACTGTCTAAAAAAAAAGCTATTATCAAAACATTTTAATTGCTCTGGAATTATAATGCTTATGGGCTATTTTTAAGTATATTGCCACAATAGATTAAACACATGCACATGTGTACATGCACATATATATGCTAACATATGTATGTATTTCTTCTATCGGCTAAAGGTCCATGCCATTTTCAAGCTAAAAATGGTCCACAGTCCTCTCTAATTAAGGTGGACATGTGCAATGTTGTCTCCCCATTTACACGTTAGAACAGATGAGGAGGAAAGCAATGCTCTGTGTCATAAACACGACATTTGTATTAACTCCACAATATCATCCAGCAGTTAGGGCTGCCTTCCAGGAAGGACTCAATTGCCTCCAAGCCCAGGGATGCAAATCCTCCATGTCTGGTCCTTGGAGAGGGTTTCAAACCCGGAACAGAGCCTCCTTCTAAAATGCACAAACAGACCACGAGGACCAGGACCCACCTCCATGTGGCCAGCAGGATACGCACAGGGCTGCTCCCAGGCTCCAGAGTACGTGCCTGACAAGACCTGTAAACTAAAGACATGACCAGAAGACATTCTGAGCTCAGAACCCACTCCTGGGATAAACACTTGAAAGCTCAGCTGTTTAGAGCCTAGTCATCTAAATTCTGTCTAGGTTTAATCTTAGATATAACCTTCTTTTTTTTTTATTTCTTGTATCTGTCCATCATTTATTTGCAGGTCTTAGAAAAAAATTACAGAAACGCCACACTGATCTTAGGGCCATTCATGATTTCCAGTGAGTACAATTTGCATTATTTATAAGCCATCTGTGGAACTATTTACATGTAGTTAGCAGAATTTCACTAGAGCTGCCTCCTGCATCTTCTTGTTGATGTTTAATTTATTTAAACATACATAAGTAAAACAAAGACTGATCTGTAGCTTACGCTTCAATGGAATAATAAATCATGATTAATTTTCAGTGTCCTTGCAGTTTTCGGGCACCTCAGAAAGAACCTAGACAAGGAATGGGGATTGCAGCGCTCTTGTGATTGATCTCACCTTTGTCAGACTTTTGTAAAATACTACATCGGGATCCTATACCTGGATTGAACACAGCCATAAGTTCTCTCAAGATAGTACAGGCTTCAGGCATCACCTTTTCTGTTTTTCATTTACTCTTGTTTCTTTGGAATTGCTTATAGCTACACAGACAGCTTGACTAAAATCCAAAAGGGTCAGTGAAATGGCTTGGGTACATACATAAGTGTTTCTGGCTCTCTAAAAAAATTTATTTCAGTGCTTTAGCTCTAGCCTAACACGAGCAATAGCATTTTGTGAATTCAAACAAGAGACAGGATGTGATACCAAAACTGGAGTGCCTCCTGATTACGCTCTGTTCACATGAATATCATGCAGGCAGAGTTCCAATCTCCCCGTCAGATTGGTTGCTGCACTTGAAGTTTAAACTTGAAAATCTAAATTTAAGTGGGCTGCAACAGTTCCATTCTTCCTTCTGGGACTAAACATATTTAGACACTGATGACTGTCCCTTTGAGAGCAGCCCCTGAAGTACCAGTCTTTTTTCATTTGCCATAAGTAATATGATACATAATGTGATACATAAATACTGCCCTGATATAATGATTTAGTTATTAAAGTTGATTCGTATTAGCTGCTCATACATAGGCAAGATCCCCCTACCCCCAACTTCATATGCTCTTCCTTTTTTCCAACAGATGTTGAAAAGATGGCAGCTTTAAGATCTCATTAGTGCACTATTGATGGAGCCTGAAGGAAGCTGTCTGACAGATTTATCGGATCATTTCCCTCCCAAGACCTTGTGGAACAGAGGAGAAAAGCAGCCCACTTTTTGCAACTATACAACTTACAGTTCAACCAACACGGTGGCTCCTAGTTTGTCTTTATAAACTAGAGAATATTATTTAACCTCATCTTGGTTCATAAAAAATCATGAGCAGTCGTAAGCAGAAAACTATCTCCTTGCTTTCTTCAAGTAGGGACGGTAGCTTATGGTTATTACCGAAATTAAGTTATGAAATCACAAAGATCTATTCTAGGAATGACATCAAGTACACAAGGAATATCTCATATAATTACAACCTTACCACAGAACTTTAAGTTATTTTGTCTAGTCTTTGGGAACAATAAAAGGAAGCTGATATGCTTTAAAAATTTGCTCCTGGAAAATTATTTACTGCTCTTTGAAAGAAATGGAAATGCATTAAACATTAGTGCTGGAGAACAACTAGTTCTCTGTATAGTGTTCAAGACATAGGCTGTGAT
Source organism: Charadrius vociferus (assembly GCF_000708025.1). Lineage (NCBI taxonomy): Eukaryota > Metazoa > Chordata > Aves > Charadriiformes > Charadriidae > Charadrius > Charadrius vociferus. The sequence continues at coordinate 1,608,646 of NW_009648793.1, forward strand.
TTTTTTAGAGACCTAGGGGAGGTAATTGTACAAATTCCCTTGGAGCCTGTATTTCCACGAGTTTTCTACAGCTTAAATGCTCAATGCATTTCATATTAATCAGTCTTTCCCATGTGGGACATTTAGATCTTTATTGGAAAATAGGGAGTTTTTCCTAAAAAATTGTTATTGATTCTAAAGGTGATAACAGAAAGGTCCTCTGACTGATCTATGCTCTTTTCAGAATTCTATGATTGGTGAGAATATTGTTTAAAGTCAAATTTATATAAATAAGCCTGTAGATGATTCAATTCCTGATGTAGTTTAAAGACCCCTCTCAATTTCTTTATGCCAGATACAACAATCTGATCTCTACCACACGTTCCGTTTGGTGGTTAGCAATGACAGGATTCTGTGAAATTTTCTACAATATTTCAATTTCACATTTTCTTATGTTCCTCTATTTCAAGAGCTTTGTATGGGGCCTGCACAAAATGAGCAAAATGGATCATTAACTTCTGGAAGAAAAGTATACATTTTAAATGGTGACTGCTGTAAAGCCAATATTGATGTTTCGCTACCAAGCACCTACCTATACTAGGCATTATAGTGGTGGCAATTTTTATAAGAAGCTATAATTTTATAATCTCTAGAGACAGATAAGTTTCCCGGAAAGCTTTGGAAATCTGCTCTTCATATACCGTGTAGTTATATCACATAGCAGAGAACAAAGAAAAGAACCCATTTCTCCTCACTTCTGCTTGAATGCTCCACAAGACTATTTGCTAGACTCATAATAATAACCTATTGTTCAACTCAGCTGACAGAACATTTGTTATCACCGTTAAGTTTCAGCCCTTGGAGAAAATGATACCCTAAGTCTGTTTTGAAAAAAAAAAAAACAAAGGAATGCTATGATTTTGAGGAAGAAAAATATCAGTTGTTATAGACAGAAACATCATTGATAGTATCACTTAAATATCCAACCTTTAAATACTTTCATTATCAGAATTTCCAGTGAAGTAACTAGCTCTTCCGCCCAAGACTGAACTAGTTATTTGTTTCTTTGATAGGTCATAATTATGTTAACCAATTGTGCTTAATAAAGAGGAGTTCCGTTTACATACTTGCCAGAGGGGTTTTGTTTACATACTTGCCATTTTACATGTGTTCAGTTTGATTATGATTTGGCAAAGCACTTCAGCACTTGCTTGTGAACATATCCTTATAGTTCAATATGATCTTTGACGTTGCGTGAAATATCTCGATTTTAATCTTATTCTGTAAAAGAGTTATGAAGTGACACTTGACAGAGTGGCTATTCTATTTTTTTTTTTTTTTTGTAGCAATATTAAGCTAATACTAGTTTCCCACTATTTTCAAAAATGTTAAATTCAGAGTCCTTGTATTTCTATCTCTCGGTTACTTTGTCCATCTTGAAGTATAAATGTCTCAGGAGTGCCAAAAATATGAGTGACCATGCTAAATTTACTAATGTATTTCCCATACTGCTAACTGTGGTATAATAAAGTCAGATAAATGCAACGGGTCATCTAAAATACAAGCTTAAAATAGAAAATACAAAGACCAATGCAAAGACCTCAAGCTTTCGCCTGTCTATCATGAATGCCTCAAAGGGGAAAAAAAGTAGTTTTAGAAAGGAAAAAGGTTATTTGTGTTACACAAAGACAGAAAATATCTGAAACAACTAGTGTGAGATTCAAGGAAAAAAATTACAATTTAGTTTCTTTTCTATTTTCTGTTCATCACTTTTTTAGTTCTTATATTCAATAGTTTCTCCTCAGCATGCCAGTGTCTAACAACACTGCTGTCTGGGAGAACACTTTGACACGCTGTTCTGAGTCTTGCATTTCAGTATCGCAGTCAATTGAAAAAAGCAATTATGACAATTTCCATAGCTCCAGAAAAAAAAAATTTTTTTTTTTGTATGCGCAGGTAAATCAAAAAAGTTTTATACTTCATCCTTACTCTTTACTGTTTGTTATATACACACTAATAGATACCTGAAAGGAAACAAAACAAAAATATGGAAGAATGAAATATATGACTTTTTGCTTTTACTGTGCAACTTCTATCTCTTTGCAATATGAAGTATCATATACATGTGTGCATACATGCATGTAAAAGAAGGAATAAAGAATTACAGTGAAAAGAGGAAGTTTCAGTTCTGCCAAGGAGAGACAAGATATTCTGTGGTACTACAGAATTTCTGAACCTACATCCTTCAACTCTTTTGTATCAGGTTTCCTAGAAAATTTACTGCTAGAAAAATTAACACAATACAGACTGAGAGGTGAATCCAAAGATACTTTTCATTCTTTCAATGTTTATAGGGCACCTAACAAAACACAGACTTGTTCAGGTCCAGCAGATGCTGCCATAATATTAAACAGAAACAACTGTTTACACGGCACAATGCAACACCTACTAACAGACAATCTGCAAAGCAATTTAGGAAATTATGCAGTGCTATTCCCACCTGACATTTATTTTTTTAAAGGAAACTTAAAAAACACTGTTGTTTTCTAATAATCTTTATCTAACCATAATTTTTAGTTCCCTTTGTCTAGCAACTGTTAAAATGGGAATGCTAAATTTTCAGCTTTGGGCTATTGCATGTAACCTGAAAAACAGATATATACGTGCCCGAAAAAAAATGAGTTATTTTACTAAATTTGTCTATCTGATTTCCCCATGAGTTCAGAGTTCCCAAAAGTTGAGAGCACTCCCTCTTGGCAATATCTAAATTTAAACGAGTTTAATTCTAAGAGATATGTAAATTATCAAACATGGAGGTTATTCTTAGGTTTTCAGTCTTTTTTAATTTTTCGTTATTGTGAAAGACCAGTTTGAATGGCCATTATAGAGTTTACAATGATAAAAGATGATCAAAGTCTTGGAAAACTTGTAGTCATTTTGCCTTCCTGGCAAACATGACGCCTGCAATACTTTCTTTACCTTCCAGAATTAACCTATCTAGTGAGTACACTGAACTTGAATCATATATCCTTCAACTGTGAGACGCCTTTTCTACAAACGTAAAAGCTTGCATATACCATCAGCAGATGAAGACTCATTTACCTACCAAGGACATGACAATTTTCAGTCCTACTTCATGTACCAGTACTTACTAATTCAGTACCACCTATCATAACAAGACACAGAAATCCAAATAGGACACCTGTGAGTTACAGTTTTTTGTCCAACAAAATATAAACTTATGCTTTTCTGTCTTCCATGTCAGATTGCCTAAAGACATATGAAAATTTATTCCTGGTAAATAAATGAGTGAAGTTCATAGACAATAGTAATAAAATGCAGTAGAACCCAGAAAAATACACCCTTCTTTAGCTCCAGGACATCTAATTGGAAATGACGCTATAAAATAGAGGTGTCAAGTCAATTATGCTTGTAATAATTTGAAAATTATTATTACCTATCAAGTCTTGACTGACAATAAGTACAGCATGGAAGAATTAGTATCTAGCATAGTATTGTAAAAATATATCACACATCATTGTGTGGATTCTTAATGAAATTTGATGAAAATTTTCATGACTCTTCATGGAAATTTGTGATTCTTCAGGGCAATTAATACTAAAAATGAAATACCTTATATATTTATTTACTTTTTACACTCTAATTCAAAAACATAAACATGAAAATACTTCCTTCCTGAATTATGGCATAAAAAATATGTATTAGCCTGGTAAGAACCCTATTTGGGCCGTGCATTAATTGCGTTTGAAATAAAAGTGGGATGTGTTGGTTACCAGAGAAGTTAGTCTTTAAATTGTTGTTTGGCTATCCAAATGCCAAAATTACATTACTTTTTGAAAGGTATAAAGGAAAAATTAACCAGTCGTCTCAGCAGCAGATTCTTCTTTAGTTACTAAATTCTGTCATAAAACACTGGAAAAAAATTCCCTTTCTTCCCAGAAAATCAAGAAAATACAACTACATCTAAGAATTAGGATATGCTTGTCTTTTCAGAAAACTATCACAGTCTTTTATTTGCCGTACAATCTGAAGTGAAGCAGGAAGAATTTGTATCTTTTCCTACCTATAAAGTGTTTCTACATACTACTTTACCACAGGTTTTGCCACAGGGGAAAGAGAAATGAACATTAAAGAAATCCCAGCAATGAAACATCTGCTTAACCAAATAAATCATGAAATGCCTTTTTAACCTATAACAACATTACACAACTTTTACAAAGACTACTCCTTAGTAGCCCAGGTCCATCATTTGGCCTCCAGCCTGTGATAGGAACAGAAATGATAAAGTTTAGCCAAACACCACAGAGTTGATTGATAATGCAGATGGAGATCAATTTATGAGAAGATGGAGTGCTCGAGGCCTCACAAAAAGAAATATTTTGTGCAAGAAATCTCCAAGAGGCTCACAGAACTGTGAACACTGGGGGGGTTATTTCCTACCGTATCATACAAAGGACTTTACAGGTGTTTTACTCAAAATGAGAAAGGAACGGAACTGGAACAGAAGCCAAAAAAGAAGGATGCTTTGGAAACAACACATATGAGGGTTTTAAAGTTCCTTTCCCTTGTTTTCATATCCACACCATTAATTAAAATATTAAAAACTATCTGTTCAAAACTATACCTTCAGGAAAACTATACAACCATTTTCCCTATCTCAACACTTTTTTCATCTATTACCATCTATTCCTTATTCAGCTCCTTACTCATTTAATCATTTTTGAGCTAGTTCCCACTTACTCTAGCTTCACAGTAATTTCCTCGTGTGCCATTACAGTATTTATTTCACTCCTCAAACACAGTACTACCTACTGCATAAACTCTGCCTAGCTGTCCTCACCAAAAAAGTTATGATGTTAGATATTCTATCAAATGACATTTTCCAGTCCCCCATTTCTTTAAGTATGTTTCTTCTGAAGTTAGTTATACCACCTGGCAAGCTGACCTTTCAAACTCTCAAATAAGTACTTGAGAATAGCTCCTTCCAACACAACAGATCAATGAACTACAGAAAGAAGTGTTTTAAAACTTGTCCCTGTATTTTCTTTATTTTCCTGCATTCCCAGTAACGGCTACCACAACAGCAGAGCGGGGATATTGCTAAGTGACTAGACTTATGCTGTGGTTCTCGACTGTCCTAACAGAGCAGACAGTTTTCTGTACCTCTACCTTTGGCCATTGTACAATTCCTATTTCTGATCTAGCCTTGAAGGACTTGACTGGAAACAAATGGAGAGGGAAGATAATAAAAACTAAGCAGAAAGTATAAAAGCAAAAATAAATATCTAACACAAATGCTTCCTCGCATATCAAACTTTCATTTTATCTAGCCTAGCTGAAATGCAATTTCATTAATAAATTTGAGGTGTGAAGATGCGTTCTTATAACCCTCATCAATATGATATGCAGTTGGTTTTTTGGAATTATTTTTTTCTCCTTCTTTTACGTCTGAGGGTTTGATGTATCTCCTTTTACCTGTTTGACAGTATTTTGGTTGGCTGTGTGAAGTTAAATCAGAGGGCTGCTAGCCATAACAAGCAGAAAACGAAGTAATGTCATCATTAGGATCTCTTCAGTCAGAATGCTAGAGGTCCTTGGAGGAAAACTGGTGAACCAGTCAGTAAGAAATATCTTTCACCAGCCCATTTCTCAAGGTTGGAAAGACCACTGAACTGTTAAGGACCTTGGCCTGGAGGAAAATAGAAGGGAATGTGCAGCTGTAAGAGTCGCAGTATTCAGGAGGAGGCAAGTCCGTCTGTCTGTGCCAAGTTAGACAGAAGCTGTTGCAATGACGTGGTACGGAGCTGAAGTCGTTTCCCAAGACTTCAGATCTCAACTAAGTGTTGCAATAGGTGAGCCCCAGGCAGTATGCATCCTATGTACTTTTGGATGAATAAATATTATATCAGTTTAAAAAATGTTATTCTATGCCTCTGTAATTAGTCACATGCCCAGGGCTCCTGAAGAAAAATGTCTTCTAAAATTAACTGCATTGCACTCAGTTGCAATCAGAACATTTCAAACACATGAAAGAGCTCCATATTAAGACTGAAAGATCGGTGAGGATGCCCACAAAAAGATCTGACTATAGTACAGACTGGTGTCTACGGATTGTTACTTCTTTTAACAAACCATAAAGAAAGAGTGCAAAGCCCTTTTCAACTCTACTCAGACTGTGAAGTATTATCATCCACCTGGGTTAGAAGGGTACCCCTAGTAAGAGAACCCACAGAACAGAGTCTAGGAGAGAGAGCTCACAGGTACAATTTACCCATAAGTAGTCACAGCAAAAAGAGTGAAAAATGAATGACTTGACATGAAATATTTTGACACCACTGAAATGAAATAAAAAGGTAAAACAATTCATTTTGACACATTCCTGTCAAAAACGGTGTTAGAATCGATACAGTCCCACAAGATACTTCAGTTTTCTTTAGAAAAATGCAGTTTTGTCAAAATTGTTCAGTGTGATACTTTTCATACAGATTTACAGCTGTGGCAGTAACTCCCTCTTGTTATTAATATCATTCTTCCATAGCACCTATCAACCTCAAGATGCTTCACTGAGATAGTGAATATCATCACTAAATATCATCATTGTTGCCATTGTTTTACAGCTGGAAAAAAGAGATACATAACTGGGGACACAGGACAACTTCCTTAACACCAGGGTACTTTATCAACGGAAACAGGTACGTAAACATAACATACGTGCCATACCTGGAGAACTAGACCACAGAGGACTGCCACAGCTGCCCCAGGGTCAAGCCACCTACTCTACCAAGGCTGTTTACTTTGCGTGCACCTACATACTACTGTGGCTTCCATACTCATCAGGAACTTAAAGACCTCTGGTTACAACCCTTGTTAGACCTGGCAGCTACTCCATCACTCCTTAGGTGAGCGTATAAATATAAACTATTAGGAAGTTTTGTTTTACAAAATAAACAACCTGTTTTCACAATCAGGAAGAGGAAGAAGACATCCCTAACAATAACAGCAAAGGTCATCTAGAGCCATATATCATTCCCTTCAGTCCTGTAAATTAAACACAACAGAGGAAGTGTTGCGGGGATACATAAAACAGCATCTCCTACTAGTCATCGTGCCATCCATCCAACCCTAAAACCTAGTGTGGCTGGGACCATGCTAAGGCCAGGACCACATTAAAACTTCTAACATTTTAACTGTGTGGAAAATCATAGCAGACCTAGGTGACATCTCCTGACACTATTTGCTAGTGCAAAGTACAAGCAGCACAAGTTAGGCTGCAAAGTCAGGGCTATGAAGGCGATCAGGGGACTGGAGCATCTCTCTTATGAGGAAAGGCTGAGAGACCTGGGTCTGTTTATCCTGGAGAAGACAAGACTGAGCGGGAATCTCATCAATGCTTATCAATATGTAAAGGGCGGGTGTCAAGAGGATGGGGCCAGACTCTTCAGTGGCGCCCAGCGACAGGACAAGGGACAACGGGCACAAACTGGAACACAGGAAATTTCATCTGAACATGAGGAGAGACTTCTTTACTTTGAGGGAGGCAGAGCACTGGCACAGACTGCCCAGAGAGGCTGTGGAGTCTCCTTCTCTGGAGATATTCGAAACCCACCTGGATGCATTCCTGTCCAGCCTCCTCTAAGGGGAACCCGCTTTAGCAGGGGGCTGGACTAAATGATCTCTGAAGGTCCCTTCCAGCCCCTACCATTCTGTGATTCTGTGAGTTTATTTCCACACTTATTTTCTGTTAGAAAATTTCCCCACAGTCCTTACTTTTCTAAAACACAGTTTATTTGTGGACATGTCTCAGCTTCCATGCTGAAATTCCCAAGATGGATATAGTATATCACTGCTTTTATTCTACATTTTTCTATTTAGACTAAGCCATGGTATGCACTTAATAGTGCATTGAGCTGTGCAACCCCAAAGTCAGCAAAGCCCAACAGTTGCTTATAACACTGTTAGCTATTAATTTGATGATAATGTGTCTTAATTGACTATATTAGATCAGAGATTTCATTTTTTCTACAAAAAAAAATATTTTTGTGAGCTTTCTCCCAAGGCCCAAGAGATACTTTTATCTATTTCACAAATTTTATGTGTACTAGCCAAACTAGATCAAGATGCTGCTTTTAACAACTCCAAATTTGTTTTCCTCATGATACCACTGTTTGGTGTACCTATAAATACATGTTCTAGCACAGTTCTTCTCTTTGGAAGAAACCAAACTAAAGTTTAAACCGTATCAGAAGTTTAAAAATATAAAATTAAGACTATCACATTACAGTAGCTGAGAATTCTATTAAAATCAAGACTATGTTTCAATTTTTTCTAGAACATACAATTTTACAATTTCACTTCTCACTGAGAAGAGGCTGATATGCCATTACTGGAGACAGCGGGAAGTACCAGATACTGCAGAGTAAAAAATGTGAAACAGCAAATAGTGAACCTTCAAATAGCACAGAGTGAACATGTATAGAACTGTCAAATGAAACCCCAGGGAATACTGTATTCAATTCTGAAGTCTTTAATAACATGCTACGTATAAGACAACATAAAAAACCATGGGAAAGTTAGACGAGCCAAAACCTTCTGAGGGTGAAAATCAAGCACTAGTTATATCTGACTACTCTTTTCATCTTCTTGATACTATTCATATCTGATAGCCTCGTAATTCTTTTCATTTTATGCAATCGTAAATAAAATCTGTTGCAGTAATCATCTTCAGTGAGCACTCTGAATCATTGTCTTTTTGGATGGTGCCATTAGTGTTGGTCTCCATTGTGTCTCGCGATGTTTTGGTTGCTAAGGAATACAGTGGATTAATTAGAAGTTACACTCCCAATTACAGTGGAAAAGATCTAGTCTTTACTACAATAATTCACAAAAGAACTTGGGAAAAAAAAAGAAAAAAAAAACAGAAAGAGATTAAAAATGAAGAACTATCTAGCATTTCTCAAATTGCAGTTCCTTAAGATCTGCTTTATTAAATTGACCACTTTATTTTGAAAGGCCTTTCTAGAAGGGCTCAGTGCCACATAGAGCAAGGGAGGGGGTGCCAGTTCAGTCAGCATGCCGTCCTCAGCTTCTCCCTTGCCAGAGTCAGCTATGGTCAGTGCAGAAACTGCACAAAAACTGACCTTTGCATCAGGGGTACTGGAATGTCACCCATCACATATAGGTATCTAAAAAGAAGTCTAGCTGCTTGAAGCACAGTTTCAGAAAGCATCTGTTAAGCGGAAGCTGTGGTCTGAAAAGACCCTGTTTATGAATGTCACCAATTCTTAAAGTGGTCATAGCAGACATCAGAAACTGTTTCCCTCATGTGAGGGAAAGGAGCAAAGATCAGAAGCTGGGTCTGTCTTTCTCTCTAGAAATTGGGCTGATCACGAAGCTTCACTGTCATGTTCCCTGTCTCTGAAATATCAAATTTTTTTGTTGCAAAAGGCGCAGTCCAACCAGGATAGCTTAATTTTCTGGGTTAGGTTACTACCCTGAAAAAGAAAATATGAGGTTTACCTCAGTCGGAGAAGACACCATTATTCATCTTCCACATCTGTGGCAATTATGGGGTTAAAAGCAAAAAGTGAGGTCTGGTCAGTTATTTGAAAAATCAGTGGAGATCTCAATCTGCAATCCTGAGTCACATATCTGAGGAAAAAAGCAAGATCTGGGACCCATCAGGATAGTTTGCCTGTGTCACCAGCTCCTCGTGATTCTTACCCAGTACTAACTCTACTGGGTCCCATTCTGAGAAGCCTACGTGGGTGGAGGGAAGGGAGCCTTGGCTGTACACTAAGCTCCTCAGATGCTGCTCAATTCAGTACAGCTGTTTTATTCCAGTCAGTACAGCTGTTTTATTCCAGTGCTGTGCTGTGTTCACATTACTAAGGCTGAACCAGGACCCAGATCAACCACTGAAAGGTTTCAGCAGAGCCGGACTTGAAGCTAGCTTGTCCTTTCTTCACCTCTTACCCTTGTGTGTAAGCTCAAGGCACAATCAGACCATCTAGTGGTAGGCAGCCCTATTCCATATTCCATTAGATGATGTTACCTTTCCATTTAATTAAAGAAATGGAGGGATATATTGCAGGCAGGCTTACTAATCAGTCACTGTAAAAATATCTTGGCTGAAGTCCCATTGCTTAACAACGGTAATAGCCTTGCTTTCTGCATAGCTTCTAGGTTAATTGACAAACAAATCTAATAATTTTAATCAAAAAAACCCCACTTCGTTGAAAGTAGTAGCTAAAGAGTTACCATGGTTGCCATTTCACAAATAATTGAAATATTTTCATTTTTTTCATCATCTTCTTAAGGAAGCAAGGTTCCTGTTTCATCCTTAGACATAGGCACAAGCAAGTGGGAATATTCCTCTGTTTGTCTGTTGGTCTTCTCATAAACTCTTTCAAACCTGTTGGAAACCTTAACCAAACTGGGCAAACAGTATTAGACTGAACAGTTATTGGAATTTTACAATCAGCAACGCAATCGAAGAGAGAGAGTGCCTCATGGGGGGGAAAGCACAGCATGAAACCATGAAACCCTGGCTCACTGGCATTTCTCAGAGCTTTCCGCAGACAGTGGATCAGATTCCTTGGTTGGGTTTCTCAGCCAGGACACAGCATTGGGTTGATGCATCAGTTAGTGAAAGCAGACTGAATGATATCAGATCTACTTTCTCACATATGCATGGGCAGAAAGAGCAGGAGGTACAACAGATAAGGTCTTCCAATGCCTACTTCTTGTAGCAAGAATGCAGAGAACCAAGTTTCTAATGTGCTGTCTACATGAGCAGTTCAGAAAATGCAAAATTGAAATATAGCTAGTTTACCAGCATAACAACTCATCTTTAAAATAAAAAAAAAAATGTAAACAGTTTTTTTAAAAAATGCATATTCTTTCTAGCAACACCATTTTAAGGGCTATGAGGAATACGTGGCTTTTCTTCCCCTTCCTGTTACCACTTGCTTTGAGTAACAGAAATTTAAATGATGCTAAAGGGTGAAACCTACAAGCCATACTTGCACAGAGTACCTTTTGGTATGATTCAATCCTTTCCAGCTACAAACCATCTCCAAGGAGAAATCCAGCTTTTGCACTGAGTACCTTTTGGTATGATTCAAACCATCTCCAAGGAGAAATCCAGCTGCTTACCATAAAGAATGTCAAGAACATAATTACTGTTAGAGCAAAAAATCGGTTTTTAACATGAAAACTCAAGTTGTTTAATTGGAGTAGAAAACTTCAGAACAAGAAACATAGAAAACAAATGAACGAATGAAAGATTAGCATTTTCTTCCTGGCAGAGTTAATCATTACAAGCATTGCCTCTGTGGTTGGAAATGGGCAATTACAGTAGTGTTAGAGAAAAGTGTCATTGCTACTGCCTTCTCATGGAATGCTTACAACTGCTCAAAATGGACTATGAAACATCTCCAGTCATAACTGAGAAATAATTGCTTTTTCAATGTTAACCACTGATGTTGTAACCAGCAACTGTACAATGCAAACAGAAGAAGTAGTGCTTCAAAGACCATTTATGTCCAAATATAAGATTATCCTTATTGAGGAAACATCCTAAAAGATTAAAGTGACTTCACTCTCACATCTGCATTCTATAGCTTCAGGATATCTGATCAGATTTTCCAGCCGGGCAAGTGGGACTTCTATCATCTCGTCCGTTAGACCTGAATGTCCTACACATTCTTAAGGGAACTCCTTGTCTTTGGTAGTTCGATATTTGATATCATCCCATTTGCACAAATCTTTCTCTGAAATTTGTGGGGATTTGACCATGGTTTCACCAAAATAATAACAAGGCAAACCAGAGTTTAACCACTCCCTTATTCCCTTCCTGCTCTCACTTGGATTTCTTCTTCCAGTCTAATCCATCTCTCCGCACATTCTGTGTCATTGATTCCTGTGCAGATTTTTTAATACACTTGCTTGGGGTCACATCCAACTCTGGCTGCATCTTAAAAATATCCTGGACATCTCCCTCTTTGGCTGCTGTTCGAAAATAAATGTCACTAATAGCTTTAGCTCTCTTAAGTTCAGGCATGAGCTGCATAGTCTATAGCAGGAAGTTCTACACCATTTGGTCCAGAAAGACAGTAGCTCTCTGCATTTGAGAATTAGGTAATTTTTATTATCTTACACCCAGGAAGAATCTCTAAATCAATAAGTCCTTCTCAGCATCAATGAAATACTCCTCCAAGGCATCTTCTAAACATGTTTCTTTCACTTCCTATGTGGCAAAAGGTAGCTGGACTTACTAGAGATGACATCAGGCATTTCAGTTTAGCTGAGATAACAGCCTGCTGCCTCTGAAAGAGGAGATTCTGCTCCTCTTCCTTCAGTCTCCTTACATACTCTTACTTCTAGATTAGTTTCAGGAAAATGGTAGAAAACAAACAAGCCTGGTAGTTAAAAAACAGACATTGAATAGCTTAGCTGATTTACCATGTAACCAGCGCAAGAGAAGCAGAGGAATGAGCACCTGGAAGTGGGAGGCGAAGAGGAAACAGCAAGGGAGAGAAGACTGAAAATTCTCTCGAGCTGGTAACTCAGCCTATGCCATGAAGTTACGACGTGTAACTTCAGCCTAAACCAGCAAAAGTTACCTTACTTGGACCATATTGAAGGGGCACAGTGGGAAGTCGTTGCTCGTCCTCCAGAAATTCTGAATTAATCTGTCCTAGCTTTCATATCATTCCATTTAGAAAGGCAGTAGAGGAGACTGTAAAATGGCATGAACTCACAATCTGATCAACTTACAGGTCCATTATATCAGAAAAAGAACAGTAGCAAAAGTCACAAAACCTTCATAAACGTGTAACATTTTCACTTCTATTTCACTTTAAATTTTCAGAAATTTGTATTTGCAGTGATCAAGGCAACTACAGCTGCATTTTCACAATTCTAAATCAAATGGAATGAACCTTGAAATAGCAGAACCTTCCTGTGATCTCTCAAACAATCAAAAAAACCCCCCAAATTCACCAGTGACACTGTTACTGTTCTCTGGTATCTCCTGAGGTTGGTTTTCAGAATGATAAATGTTTATCTGAAATTCATTTCTGCTTGTAAACAATGCTCTGTCAGAAAGCCTGCACAGTACAAAATGCACAAGTAGCAGAGAATCATGAATTAAACAACACATTTTAATTTCTAAAGTCTGAGAAAAGTGTGTTATATTGCACATTCTCAGTTTTAAAACGACATAATTTTCCTGTAACCTGGACGTTAAGTATATCAGCATTATATATATATATGAGAGAAAAGAACAGATTGATGGTACCATGGCTAAAAAGAAAAATAACGCATGACAGAGAAGACTTGGAAACTCGTATGCGCTGAATGACATCCACCAAATGCAGTAAAATATGGATATCAAGCTTTAGAAAACTGCTGTGCATTTGGAATAACTGGTCTCTTTTACTTAACACCTGTGATGACCTCTGTTGCTTTTAGGAACAATGTACACCTTAGTAGTTTCCATGGACTGCTTAGATGTGAGAACAAAACATATTTAAGACAAAACCTGACTGAAAACGATGGTAGAGCCAGTTAAAATTTCAGCAATGTATTGCTTCACTCCATGTCCAAATTATACTTTAGTTGAATTTCAGCAAAGATGCCACTTGTTGCCATGACAACAGCTGAGGCAAGAGGTATCGACAAAAGAGAATTCTGCCTTCCACATAAAGGATGAGTTATGTGTTAGAACAGACAAACGAGTAGTAAATGGCCTCTGTCTTCTGAGCTTCACGAATACAAACACCTCAGAACCAGACTAGAGAGGATATTTCCTCTGTTCAGAAAAAGAGAACAATACCTATGACAAGTCTTTGACATAGCAGATCTCCTGTTCTCAAATAGCTCACCCCTCACACTGGATCTATAAACACCATCTGTGTACACTGAAGAAACATTTCCAGAAATAAATGAGTCATATACCAGATCTCTTGTCGGTAACACAGGAGACAGATTTGTAGCAAATAATAAATAAAAGAACAATAAGCTAATATCCTAGAATCTATCCCAATAGTTTTAAAGTAATTGCTTACATCAAATAGATAAAACACATTGGAAGTTTATTTTCATGCTGACAACCAGTACTTCTAGGTTTTTAATACGCCCTCATTGCTTCTTAGTTTACTACTAACCACAGTTAAATTGGCAACTGTCAGCATACGCCATTCTTGGATTTCACTCAAAGTCTTATCATTTGAACATACATTAGAAGACTTGAAAGTTACTTATTAATAAATGATCTGCCATGGCTTTCAAACTGAACAGAGGAAGAAGAAACAAGGCAGGGAACACCCAGTAAACCACCAAATCAGAGAGTTTTCTAGTTTGCACAGGTCAAGAGGTTTCAGGATCTCGTGAACATGAGTGACTTGCAAGAGTACATATAGTTCTTATGGCTCATGGTATCTTCCATGACAAAATCACAGCTGAGATAGAAATAGCATTGGCAAAGCCCTGCACACGCACTTACTACAAGACAAACGCTGCCCCAAAGACCTTACCAAAGGAATGAACAAGACAGGTAAAAGGTGGCATGACAAAGGGACCCAGAGGAGTAATTTGCCTGACTGAACCCATCATGCCTTAAATGGGTCAATCACGTCCTAGCCCCTAAGTAAATGGTCAAATGCTCAAAAGACCTTTCTGCAAGGAAGCATTTATGAGCCCTGTGTCCTGGCTAAACCTCAGATGACTCGATCTTTCACACCCTGAATTTACTGAGCTGAGGTCAGTTGAAATCTGAGCTTTACTTATTTTGTTTTGCTTATTTCCTTTAATTGTTTTCTTTACAAGAATTTTTTTTTCCTAACAAATATTTCCATGAATAACTGACATGCAAGGAATTACATATCATTAACAAAATGCTGCTCCCATGGAACAGAATGTAATGGCTATTTAAGACTACGTTACGCATATTTAGAGTGTACTTTCCAAATATTGAAGTAAGACCAGATTCTGTCTCTAAACAGCATGTATCCTGAATAAGAGACCTGGAGAAAAGAATACAGGCTGATGAAAGAGCATGAGAATTGATCTCTATTTCTGAAAGTCATAGATATGTTATAAAATTCCTGAATAGAGAGTGGCCTTATGAACCAACTCAGAAAAAGTCTTTGAAACATGGAAACAGAAAAATGCATAGAGCTGACTGTATCAAAGACAAAGAATGAATCCATGAGAAAGACATCTTTTGCAAATGATGTATAGTGGCAATAAGAAGGAAAAGAGCTAGGCAGAAAATTGGAGGTGAAAAGTTATGCAAGACTGTTGGGAAGAAAGATTAACAAAGGATAGCATTTTCTGCAGTATGAGAAAGGGAATGGGAAGGTTCAGGAAAAAAAATATAGTCAATCAGGTGGTATGGGGAGACGATCCATGAATCTTTGTGTGAATAAATGCCTATCAATGTGAATACAATTTGCAAAAACAGTCCTTCGCATGAAAGATTCAACTCACCTTTCACCCCCAAGGACAATGTCCTTTTTTCCAGGATAAAGGTTATTCTAGGATGAGTAAAAGTAGGGAGAGAACTGTGATTCTGTTTGCTATGTTAGTAGAATTCACCTAGAATCAAAGTTTTGACTTTGGGATCTGAAGGGAAATGAAGTCAGAGAGAGAGAACTCAATTCAGGGAGAAATAAGCATTCACAATAATTGTGATGGCAAGAACCAAGTGTAAGCAGAAGCAAGCAAAACAAATTTAGACATGGTGTGAACAGCACAAAAGTAGAGAAGACAGATATCTGGAATACAAGTCACAGACTCCAGTGAATGAGAAAAGCTTCTTATGTTGTCTATTCTGGAATAAGCCATGACAAAGGGTTCAAGAGGAAAACAGGGACTTCAATTCTGTAAATGTAAGATTTTATAAATCACTTTATAAACGTTTATAAGGTGTGAGGTAAGAGTATTACCTGACGAACTATGAGCAGAACTAAATAAATGACCCAACAGTGAAAATATGTTCCTCCACAGGATACCAAAAAAGACCGGGCAATCACAAGCTACTTCTAAAGACCAGAGTTCAGTATCCAAGTCAAAGACTGCCCTCATCAAATTCAAAAGTTTATCTTTATCAGACAGAAAGCACAATATCAGAGTGAGAAACGGTATTCTGTAAATTTAGAATATGAGATTTCATTAATGCAATCTCTTTCACTCTGTGCATGATTACATCTTTCATTGCCTTGTATGAAGTTGAGCTTCTAGAATCTGCTTTTACTTCTTCAAGCTTTGATCTAGAAATATTATTTTCTATGCTTCAATTTCATTTTTGTCGTTTTTATTACCAGCTTATCAAAATGGAACGTTCACATTGTTCTGACCAAGCACTTAAAAGGACACCCATTATTGGGATGTTGAATTTGCATTTATTCTTCACGTGGAAAGAAGAGATCTAAAATATCACCCTCATCTTCTGGTTTTATCCTTTAGCAACAACTACCCTTCTACTTTTGAAAGTACAATAACCAATAATCAGAAAAATGGGAAAATCTGAAGTTTTCAGATCATAGCACAATTTTCTTGATATGGGAGATTTCGACTTGTATTTTCTCTCTCAAACAACCACTTAACACCTTAAATTCTTACTCTGCCCTCTCCTACTATCCTTTATCCTTTGTTATCTCCAACTATTTTTGTATCACTGGAAAGTTTAATTTAAGATGACTTCTGCAAAACTGTGAAATATATAGCACCTTTAGAAGCTGTTATACAGACTATATGTGAATAAACGTTTTGTGGTATCTATAGCATTTGTGGAAATAATCAGAATTCTCTTCCTGTTTTCTGGAATCAAACATGTCAAACATTGATGGTTGGACTCGATGATCTTAAAGGTCCCTTCTAACATAGACGATTCCATGATTCTATGTCTCATCTTAATAGGGACTACTCTAATCAAAAAGCCTGAGGCTACTCTAAGAGGGTGTGTCAAAGTGTCTTATTAAAAAATGGAAAAAACGTTAAAGATGGATGAGTTGTGACTGCCAGTCCTTCTTCAAATAATTGTTTATATTGTAGTTAATGGCTTGCTAATATCAATTACAAAACATACATAAATTATGGAAATAACTTGCAAGGCCTGAAGGTTAACATTTTTTTATTTTTTTTTTTTTAATCAGGTGGATATTCTCAGCACTTTGCCTTATTCTCTCTCCTTGGTGTGACGAATGTTTCAACATTTGATGGTAAATATCACCCTGAAGATGAAAGATATGGGTCTGAGTCCCCCTCAGGGAAAGGGATTTAGTCATCTATACTTCCCTCTAAACTCTTTGATAAGAAGTAAGATACCCTCTCCTCCTGTAGCTACGTTTTGTGGGACCCTGATCTGCTGGACCCTATGTAGAAAATGTCTCGTTTTGAATCCCAAGATAGGTTAGGTGTGGAGCAGATATTTAACCCTGTCCAAATGGAGGTGTTTCTTGACATGTATATATAGAAAAAAAAAACCCACCTCAGTTATGAAGGAATTCTACACTGAAACTGAGCACCTGCAGGCGTGCCAGCAACTAACTGGTAAGGCTGATCCTGCGGGTCGTAGTTTTGGATACAAACACTAGAGTGATCACTGATGGTGGAACCACTTAGCGCTCCAGAAACATGTTCTGTTTTAAAAAACAGCTGTAAATATATATGTATTACAATGAAAGTTATATATATTTATGGCTATGAAAACTATGGCTTACAAGTCTGCATTTTCTCATTTGTTTCTTAATTCAGCATATGTAGAATAGACAAAAACAACCCCGAGTCACTGAACGGCGTTGTTATTGTGTAGCCAAAAGGAAACTGTTTTGGCACGCCTCATAGAAACGCTGCCTAGGAGTCATAGACACCCTAGTTCAATTCCTGATTAATAATGTTCAGCCTGTGCACACACACCAGAGTTAAATCTCCAGATGGGAAGGATGGAGGCTTTACTAATTAGTTAAGTCTGCTCCTGTGTCAGTCCATCACTTGGCAGACGTAAAATGCTCTGCTCTAAGCTATTCTGTGGTTTCTCAGCTCCCGCAGAATTTACTGATTCTGCAGTTGGCTATTTCCCAGACACTCTGCATTGTCTTTACCTGGCGGATCCAGGAACATTTTCAGGCCTCATTCTCTGAGGCAATCATCATACAGATTAATTACATTGATCAGTCACCTCAGACCTGGAGAATTTAGGCTGATGAATCCGTCTTTAACCCTAAATCAAAGAAGTATCTTGAAATTCGTGTAAGAGTATCAATTACATAAAAAAAAATATTGACTATAGCAAAGTAATTTAATGCAGTGCTATTGTAGCCAAACAGTTCACCTTCAGATCAAGCCACTTACCACTATTCCTTGACTTCACCTAGATAAAAAAAAATTGCAGCTTTATTCTGGCAAAAATGAAATAGTTACTTCTTTCTTTAGTTCAACAGAAGCATTTTGTGTGGTTTGGTAGTAGTGTTGTTAAGTCAAGCCTGGATTTAGGTCTCATATACGCAGCTATCTGTAATTATGCTTAGATATTTCAAGTTGTTTTTTAATACCCATAGTAAACGTTTACTCAATCAGTAGCTGAGATTGTCATCATAGCACTTGAGTCTTTGGATTGCAGAAACAGGAACAAACTGTCAGTATTTATGCTGCTCTGTCGTTATACATTTTAAAAAGTTTCAAAATGCATATCTAAGAAAGAAGTAAAACAGTAAAGATGAAAATGTTATTTCATGTTTTCCTCTTTGGATTTGTCCATTGCCAAAAAAAACATTTTAGAATCTGAACGTCTAGCATCACATCAACTATTACACTAACCTTACCAGATGCTATTCCATAGAGTATGAATTTCTATATTGCATCATTCTCTACTTCACATGATAAAATACATTTTTAAGCTTAGAAAACAGTACTGCTTGGAAGCACTGAGACTTGTGTTGTAATTAGAACATGACTGCGTGCAGCAATATCCCTTAGAGCTACTGTCAACACTTGCCAGAAATTATGGCACACAATAGTATATGGGATGCGAGCTTCCCCTGTATAAAATAAAAAGTGTGAGATGTTGAGTGCCACCCTTAGCAGGCCTTGGAAAATATTTATTTTCATTGCTCTAAGTGCACTAATAAATACAAACATACTCTGGCTCTGAATCTTCTGCTAAAATATTTTCAGACACTGGATTCTAAAGGATACCACCCTGATTATGCTTATCCCTACCTACTTAAAATGGAATTGTTTACCTCCATTATGTCTTACTCAGTGTTTTACAAAAGCAGAAATGAACACTGATTATGAAGAATTTCAGCAGTTATGTTCAATCCTCAATAAACAACCATAATTTCTACAAAATGAACCTATTTAGGAATTCTACAGAACTGTATGTATTTATTTATTCCACTGTTATTTCATTACTTCATTTTACTCCAGATACTTTTTTGGGTCTTGTCTCCTCTTCAGTTACAATAAGGTTCATAGCTACAACATGGGGTAAAGCACCAATGGTGACAGATGGTTGATTAAAATCATGGACACAGATTAAGCAAAGAAAAAAGTTGGAGGGCTGAAAAGAGGCAATTAAAATGGCAGCTTGCTCAAGAAAGCAGAAGAGAGGTCATTTTTGCCCTTAAGAAATGTATTAAGCTACGCTACAGTAATCAAGATTACCAACTGCTCAATGGTTAGTGACAGAAAATTCACTCTGTATGTGAGTATTTCTCATCAAAATCAGTTCTCAAATTTTATTCCAGATATTCACTGTTTTTTTTTCAAAACTTGGAGAAGCAGCTTAGCCAGTTCTTCCACAAAAAAAACATACAAGTCCTTAGTGCTTATTGCAGCTGTGGTGATCCATTTTAAGTACAGGGAGCATCGCTAAAATTTGCCATCGTAAGTATTCAGAGGGCTTTGTGGTGACCCTGTTTTCTGTTTTACATAGAGAAAATAGAAGCATCCTGAGATGCCTATACTTCTAATGACCGCATGTTGAGAATATACTAACAAAATGTCATTGAATGCAACTTTGCCTTCTGGAAACATAGACAATTTGAAGTCTCCACCAGAAACCAATACGTAACATATTTTCCTGGCTTATAGAAATTAGGAAAAAAAAAAAATCGCAAGAGAAAGAACTAGGGAAAATCTAAGTACATTGTTGCTGATGGATATTCTGTCCAATTCTGCTACAATGACATAATTTTTTATAATTTTTTTTCACACAATCACTGAATGGTTGAGTGTTGAAAGGCATCCTTGGAGGTCATTTAGTCCAATGGCTCTGCTCAGGCAGGGCCACTTAGAGATGATTGCCCAGGACCGTGTCCGGACGGCTCTTTAATATCTCCAAGGAGGGAGACTCCACAAGCTCCCTGGGCTATCTGTGCCAGTGCTTGGTCACCCTCCCAGTGAAAAAGTATTTCCTTACAGTCAGAGGGAACCTCCTGTGTTTCAGTTTGTGCCCACTGCCTCTGGTCTCACCACTGGGCACCACTGAAAATAGCCTAACTCCTTCTTCTTTTCACCCTTCCTTCAGATATTTGTAGATATTGATGAGATCTCCCCAGAGCATTCTCTTTTCTAGGCTCTATTCTCTCAGACTTTTCTCATATGAGAGATGCTCCATATGAGCACTTCAGACAATGAGCACTTCATCGTCTTAGTGGCTCTTCACTGGACACTCTCTCCAGTATGTCCATGTCTCTCTTGTACTTGGGAGCCCAGAACTGGCTGCAGCACTCCAGGTGCGGCCTCATCAGTGCTGCGTAGAGGAGTGGGTCACCCCCCTTGACCTGCTGGCAACTCTCCTCCTAACGCAGCCCAAGATGCATTCCTTGCCAGAAGGGCACATTGATGGCTCGTGTTCAGTTTCTAGGACCACCATGTCCTTTTTCGCAAAGCTGCTTTTTAGCCACTTGGTCCCCAGCATGTTCTGGTGCATAGGGGTTATCCTTCCCCAGGTACAGGACTTTGCACTTCCCTTAAATAAGAGTTCCTTACATAAAATTCACTTAAATAAAATACGCTTGCCTTAAATTTTAAACTTTTTTTTTTGTTATAAACATATGATTTCTTTATCATTCATATAGTGAGTGGCAGGGGAGTTTGTGAAGCTATGTAAGTTTTACCTCAAAAGGTAATGACATGTATAGATTTAACCACCCATTTATGTTGGATTCCACTGTGAGCATGTTTTTCCTGAATTTAGGTGATCTGCATAAAACTTTTCTTGGCTTATCACTTCCTAAGTTTTACAGTGCAAGAAGAAAACCAACAACTCATTTTCACTTGAAGAAGATGCAAAGTAGGATAACTGGTAATTAGAGCTTCTGAAATTTGAATTTTACTTTCACCATTTTACTTAATATACAGTCAACTCCCCTATATTTAAAAAAAATGACTGAAACCTGCATGGTGCTGCCACTTAAGAGTGGCATGGTTGCTTCACTTAGAGGGAAGCAAAATTATAATGAGTAATTTTAGGCTAAATATATTCCAGAAATGTCAATAAAAAATAATTTGCATTCGGGCTAATTCAAGAAACCAAATCATTCAGTTAGACCGTATCCAACAAACTCTTCTCATCCTGGACACCTGGTGATTTCAGGATTCAAGGTCCCTTGTCATTCATGTAAGTAAGCAAATTCTTTCCTTTCCCAGATTCTATCTCAGGACTTAAATTTGTGTTGGATCTTCCTGACTCCAACAAATGTACTAGCAGTACTCACATTTACAGAAAAGACCTGTGAAAAGAAACAACACACCTGTTTTCAGGGACCAATTTCCACACCACCAAAATCATTATTTCCGCTTATAAGATGAGGTGTCTTTTATTTCATGGGTCTTTTTAACTTAAATATTTCACTCTTTTAACTATGCTTGTTGCACTGTGCCTGGGCTCAGGTGGAACAAATTGACATGACCCAGTTCAAATGTGTTTCCAGATAGAGTACAAAAATGAAACCGCTCTCCCATGTGCATTTCCATCAATCTTTATCGCAGATATTGATTGGATAAAAGATTGCTGAAAGGCGTTTGTGAACACACAGATAAGTTCAGATGCAGCAGAAAAAAAAGTTCTTCTCTACCACAAAAAATGAGGAATAGAGAGGATAGGAAGGCTGTGAAGAAGGTATCAAATTCAGCCTCCCAAGCAGAAAGCTGAGCTGGTATTAATCACCAATTTGTTTTACAAAGTTCGGCAAACATGTAAACAAGCATAACAGCTCACCTACAGTTCATCGGTTTTATGTGGCTTTCCCTAACAATGCTCTGTGCTACACTACAGTAGCACAGCAATAGGCACTTCAGTGCAAAATGCTTTCTCTCACCCTTTTAACACCAGAAAAAGATCAAGACAGATAGGGTAGAGTTTGAATAAAATGGACCTACCTATACTCTTATTGTTTGTTACTCAGAGTTTATGTAAATCTCTCTTTTACGAGGAATTCAAGATAAAATTAAGGCACTCCTCAAAACAGATTAAGGACAATAGAAGCTGTTTATATAGAAAGTCAAGCATGTAAAGCTAGCATCTATTCCTAGAGCTAATACAGGTAGGGATCAATTTAACAGATTTGGGGACAGAAACAGCACCGACATCATTTATTGACATTTATCGGCAGGATCTGTTGCTGTTCTTTCAACGCCTCGTTATTAACATGCTGCCATTTGAAATTCAGTATGGAACAAAAGCAACCCTCTACTTCAAAAGTGAAAGCATACAGCCTCTGTGAAACACCAGCTAGATGTTATAATTAGAGACACTGCCAGGTGTCACCTAGCAATCTGTGCACAACGTAGGCTAGCTGTCAAGATACGCACAACACCAGGGTTTGAATTGATCCCTGCTATCAACAGAAAGACTGACTCACCAGACATCGGAAAATTTTAAGTTAGAAATTTTTTGTAGCCTAAAACACAGTAGTTGTCGAAAGTGCATGAAAAAGTAGCTTTAACACCACTTGCCTGTGATCCCCCTGCCCAAAACTGATGCTGGTAAAACACATCACCCCAAAACAGCGCAGGGAAGGCAGGTGGACTCTCCTCTCTTTTGGGACATAAAGGGCAGTAAGTGCTGTAAGTGTGCCCACTGAACCTTTCACACAGCAGGAGAAACAACACAGTTTGAAACATTTCTTCAGTGTTCAAACTTCCTCTATTGTCTCTTGCTCCCTGGAATAAATCAGGCAAAGACAGAGCAGATGCCCATGCCTCATGTCTGTATCTTTCACCTCTCTAGGTCTTTACTGTATGTTTTAGAGCACTTCCAATGAAATCCAATGGATTTTAGAGCGCTTAAAATGATTGTCTTTTAAGCAATAAGCAATATTCAATCACCACGGCAACACGGCCGCTGACACTCTGTAAGACAGAGATGGAGAGTCTATTTGAAGTGTCCATAAAAGTGACTTTGAGGAAGACACACACTGTGTCTTTGTAAAACAGGTCTAAGAAAGCGCTGTTTAAATAGGTATGTTCAGGTAAAAAGATTCTTTTAAAACTTGTGTTTTTATTTGCACAGCTACCTTTCCTCAAGGTGTTAGAGAAAGATCAAATCACCCAGTGATTTCACTTCATGCCAACAGCAAGATATTTGCTTGAGGATGACCAAAAATAAACAGTTCAATCACACGAGTAGCAAAATAAATTCCGGAGTATGTTTTACACTTATATTTTTGTGCACATACTTGCATTAAAAACAATATTGTAAGTAGAAACGCATAGAAATTATTTAGCTCTGACTCATTTAAAACTAATGAAGGGAACAACTGACAATTGTGAGAACAGTGAGAAGTGGCTCATACAAAAATTGCAAAAGATAGACAAGCGAATAGAATGCTACAAAGGATCACAAACAAAATTCATCAGAAGTCTGATTTCTGTTAAGTTGATTTTTATCTGAGTTCAAAATTCCTCTCTGGAAACATTCATGTTATCGCACATAAGACAGTATTAAAAAGATGACATTTTGGAAACATTCAACTTTAGATTCTATCTTTTCTAAATCTTGCTTTTCTGAGGCACGATACAGCACAGATGTTATCTCATAGGGATTTTCAGCAGAGAATTGCTTAATTTAAATCACAGAATCATAGAATCATTTAGATTGAAAAAGACGTTTAAGATCATTGAGTCCAACCCTTTAACCTAGCACTGCCAAGTCCACCACTAAACCACGTCCCTCAGCACAACATCTCCACATCTTTTAAATACCTCCAGGGATGGTGATTCCACCACTTCCCCGGGCAGCCTGTTCCAATGCTTGACAACCCTTTCAGTGACGAAATTTTTCCTAATATCCAATCTAAACCTCCCCTGGCGCAACTTGAGGCCATTTCCTCTTGTCCTATCACTTGTGACTTGTGAAAAGGGACCGACCCCCACCTCTCTACAACCTCCTTTCAGGTAGCTGTAGAGTGATAAGGTCTCCCCTCAGCCTCCTTTTCTCCAGACTAAACAACCCCAGTTCCCTCAGCCACTCCTCATAAGACTTGTGCTTCAGACCCCTCACCAGCTTTGTTGCCCCTCTCTGGACACGCTCCAGAATCTCAATATCTTTCTTGTATTGAGGGGCCCAAAACAGAACACAGTATTTGAGGTGGGGCCTCACCAGTGCCCAGCGCAGGGGGACCGTCACCTCCCCAGTCCTGCTGGCCACACTATTTCTGATACAAGCCAATGTGATGCCTTCCTTATTTCTTTCAAGTTAAATGTTGACATGGCATTTCTTAATTTTTCAGTATCCTTATCGCACATAGATGGATCTCTGTCAATGGTTCCTTCATTTGCACCTGTTATACTGCACCATCCATTTACAGTTCACGGTAGCACTTTATTTCTCTTTTTTCTGTGATTAAGTTTAATAATTTGTTTAGAATGGCTAAGATTTTTTTCTTCAATATACATGAAGAGGACTCATATAATTAATAATTTTTGAGATATCTGCTGTATTTTTTTTCTCAATTTTTGAAAAGTTATGGATGTGCTACGTGTACCTTTGTTGGAGTTTAAATTGACTAGCTTTTTTTTTAATTTTGATATTTTTTACTAATAACATTTATTAGTCTTTTTTCTCCCTCTAGCCATATGATAGTTCTAAATTCTGCAAATTGCTGAGCAATTTGTGGGAGATAAATTATCTGTAATTTCTTTTTTTATTTATGCAGTTTGTGCTACCCATTAGGTCATTCAATGTTTCATTCAAATTAAGTTAATGTAAATAGAGCTGAAGTTTTTAAAGCAATGTCCAATCTTCTGACTTCTATTGCAGTTATTACTTTGGCAAACACGTTAAAGGTTGCATTTGTAAAATGTGTGCTCTAACTTGCAATTAATTTTTAGTAGTGCCCCAAATGCATGAATTGGTATCCCGTAGACAGCTCCAAAGTGTGATTGATTAAGCAGTATGATAGATGGTTTTAATGCATTTTGCTTTAAATACTTGGTTTTAAATGATTGCAAAGGCATCAGAGTGATCAGTTTAGGTGTGGCAGCTGCTAATAAATCCACTCGGCATAACGGATTGTCTGCATGACTCAGCTAATTCAGGACTCCTATTGATTATGAGATGCTAAAACAGCAAAAGGGGTTTTTGAAATAATTACTTATTCTGTTTCCTTTGTGAAACTTAGCAGGCTTTTCTTAATGTCCTCTCCCCTGCTTGGCTGAGAACCGTCATGTAGGTCAGCTCAGTGACGGGAAGGCAGAGTCTGATTGCGCCATTTTGCCCTTATTGGGATCACACCACCATCCCAAGCAATCACTCTGCCGGCAGCTGTGAAGACTAGCATCAGACAACATGTGTTGGGTCACTCACCAAACAACAAACGAACGATATTGTACTTTGCCTGTTTAGGAATGCAAGGTGAGAAAAAATTTTCAGTGCCTTTCCTCTGCCCCCCCTGCAAAAGGCCAGCTGTAGAATAGACTACAAAATCCCTGAAGCAGAAGCCCTGTTTTATAGACTGTGAAGCAGCTAGCACATTTTTGTCAGTACATCAGTAACAAATAAGAATCGTGACCTAACTCATGGTCTTAGTTACTGTAAATTGTGCAATGTGCTGGGAATAGGCTTGGGAAAACTAGGAAATGGCTGAACCTGGAATAAACTGTGTGGTCAGAAAGAAGTATGATACGAGAAACCCATTTTCCACTCTACACTGCCCAGAAGACATCTATTGATGTACACCCTACATATTTTATTGGCAAGTCTTTCCCAACAAGATCTGTTTAACCGAGGTCACCACTGAAAAAGAAATTCAACTCATTTTTAGGTTGTCCAGTGTCTCTGACAAATACCTTGATGCTTGAAATTCAGTCCCTTTTCTACACTGTCCTCATCAATGATACTGAAATACATTACACCAATTGTTGGTGTATGCATTTAAAATAATTTTTAGGTTGGATGAAAAGTCTTTCTGATGTTTTCTTTATTTAGACTTAGTCAACTTTTCACTTACAATGCTCTTGTTTCTTTTCAGTCCTCAAGGTCCATATGACATCCTTAGACTTCAGTGGCGAGCTTTTCGTTTACTTCAGTAAGGAATTAGGGAATAGAAAGATTTATAAAGGATTGAAAGTGATTTTCCTTCTTCCTACCATTTTGAGTCTCCTGAGAAAGAACACTGTACTATAAAAATAAATGAATAAATAAGCACGCCTACTATTTCCTACCTATTTCCAATGCTTGACACTAAATATAAAATTGTCTAAAGGGAAATACATAAAAACTGTGTGGAGCTTCAGACTTGTAAATGCATTTACCAGGTAAGCCTCTGCTTGTTATTTTATCACTGGGAGTAGAAAGCGTTCCTGGTTTATGGCTCTATTGAAGGCTCGGAAATTTAAACAAATTGTACTTTTTCCCTTCTACGAACATAAAATTTATCAAGCCAAGGCCTTGCTCAGTTTATTACATTATTTTTCCATGCATGAAAATCCATTTGCTGCTCTGCTTCTTATTGAAAATGATAATTTCCTGGGTGGATGCACATCTGTTATCATATTGGAGTCCAGTATGAAGAGCCTGAGTGCAAAACAGTAACGCACCCACCTCTTTTCAATGACACTAGAGCAATGGTAATACCCTCTTTGTTTGTTTCTAGTGTAATGAAACAAAACCAAGAAAATAAAAACAACTAAAACTTTTCAACACGGGATGACATTGGGGATCATTTCCCCTTTTTTCATGTCTGTAAGTTTCTTTTCTAAGTCCTACAGTCATCAAAAGTTATTCCTACTTCTATATAGGAAAATACTTGATAAAATCTTGTTAACGAGTACTTGTAATAGCACAAGTACCGTGGGGAATAGATTCTGCTTGGCTAATAGAAGCACAGAGTAATTTAGGTTGGAAGGGACCTGTGGAGATCATCCCATCCAACCTCCTGTTCAAATGGTACCAACTCAAGTGGGCTGCCCAGGACCTTCTCCTGTTGAGTTTTGAACATCTCCAAGAACAGAGATTTGACAATCTCTGCTGGCAGCCTTTTGCTGTGTCGAACAAAGTCATTAAACAAAATTCACAATGGATTTAAGAAGAAAGTCCTAGATATCTAGAGAAAAAAAAAAAAACAACCAACAAACAACCAACAAAATCACTTACAGAAAGATTCCTTTCTCCTAAGTGCACGCACCTAAAAGAAATTAAATGTACTGTGATAATTTTCTAGTCTACCTTAATAGCAAAAAAAAAAAAAAAAGGAAAGGAGAGTGGTACTGAGTAGATGTTTCATCCCAACTGCATTTTAGCTGGATTCAAGAACAGTATGGCAAAAAGTGTTTCTGTCCATATTCCTATCCCCTCACTTACCAAGTAAATGAAAAAAAAAAAAAAAAAACCCAAAAAAACCCCACCTGCCTGAAGTTCCTTTTTTCTCTCTGCCATCATAACACACAGCCACAATATTGTTTCAGATTCATCACAGATCCTCTAACAGGGAAGGCTCTATGAACATGAATCCTAAATCTCAAACATGGAAAAAATAAATTAATGAGCCAGATATATACTCGCTAACAGCAGGATAATACACCACCAAAATACCAGAAACTCAAGCAGAATTTTGCTGTTGACCTCATGGGCAGAAATTCCCTAGCACCAGGGAGAACATGGGAAAGAAAATTAAGATCTTTTTGCATTGAAAATTTGTGTCTGCACATATACGTTAGATGGACACGGTCAAATAAAACTTTCAAAAGAAATTGTACCTTTAATGAAACATTTGTATGAGCACCTTTCAGAGCAGAAATATCTTTTTTTTAAAAAAAAAGTTTATTCTCTCTGAAGGCAAGAAAACTTCCAGATTATTGAAAGTAAATGTATTTATATTTGTAGCACTGCACGAAGTGTTAATTCAATTCAAAGTTTATTCTCACAAACTTTATGCAAAGTCAACTTCAGTGATTTCCAGGAACTTTTTTGAAGGAGAATACTGACACCAAAAAGATTTTCATTCTGTTGAATTTCCTTCCATTCCTTCAGGAAGCCAGAATGACAGAAGTTTCTGTACAAAGCCATATTTTGTACAGAACATAGAGCTCACAAGTATGTAAGAAGTCATGGGGATGGATGAAAATGTCTAGAAAACAGCAGGTTAACTATCTTAGCTCAAGATTTTGAAGCCCTGCAGTTGCTTTCAGCAACCCACCAATTAGTCTTAATAAGACAGCAAGCATCCCGTGGGGAAATATAGACAAGAATAATTGACAGCATGCACCTGCTTCTATAGGGAAGAGGATCACCTACCCATATCAAGAAGAACATCAGAAAGCATGCAAGCTGGACTACTGTGTCCCCAGAGCCCACATGTGGGCATTTACAGTTTTTGAATCTGTACTACCATTAACGACTCTTTTGTGCAAATTAACATCTTTCATTTTCTGTTTGATATCAGGTAGCAGTAATTTCCTGTGTGAACGCAGAATACGTTTTTAATTACTGCAAACATTCTTTGAACTAGGCGAAAAACATTAGCTTACTAACAAGTACAGTTTTTCCAATAGTTCTGAACATAACACACGTTCTAATCCTGATCTCTTAAACAGTCCGTTTTATTCTGAATAAGATAAACTCATCCTATGTGATAAGGCTGTCTTCCTCTGACAGCAGAAATACAGGGAATCCATAAAAAGCATTGGAAAAATTTATTTTAGACTATATTAGGAAACTATGAAAAACCTCTTGCAAAGTGTACGAATTTGCAAACCAACTGCTCCACAGGAAACCAAGAAACATCCAGTTGCTCTGGGGATTGTAATGCTAACATGATGCAGAGCATCCTCTGTGAAGTTAACAGCTTCTGGTTTGATCACGGTTAGGATCTGAAAAGCTAATTCCAATACACATTCTGTGTTCTTTGTGAGATAGACTTATGTTCTCAGACCAGATGTTTTGTAAGAAATAACCCTACCAAGAGAATCACAATACCACTTATATCCTGTGACAATGATTTCAGTTATGCTAAAAAATTAAATTCTTCAACACAGTGTTTCCAAGCAAAGACATCATCTACTATTCAACACTTGGAAACACAAGACTCTGTTCTTTTATGTTTTCTGGTTGAAATTGTAACTTTATTCTGACAGACTGACGGGTCTTTAGCATTACGCTAAAGAGGTGTGAAGTAAAACCTGGCAGCAAAAACGTATTTTGGTAATATGCTTGAAAAGGTTTGAAATTGTGTAAGTGGCTAGGGCAGCACTCTTTCTTCTTGTTTTATTGGTATATATCTCCTTATACCCCTGCAATTCACTTCTATTTCACTGTCTGTAAATACACTCCTGCAAATCCTTAGACCTTTCTACTAAAAGACATTAATTTAGGTCATTTTATTGTAATACAATTTATCACTCTTATTGTAGCTGGGAAATCACAGAACTTAGCGCAGCCTCTTTTATCCTGCTTTTCAACACTTTGTCTCCTCCGTCAAACAAAGTACAGATGACATCAGTATCTGAAGACTTTATTGAAAGACTAATGGATCTATCTGTCAGTACACTTGTTCCCTAGTCACATGCTAGCTTGAGTCTTGGTATCTACAAAGCGTCTCAATACATCGACGTTTATCTCCACTGTACACCAAAAACTGTCAGAGGAACTAAGGAACTAAGACAGGCTGAAGGTCCTAAAATTTCAGAAGTGTAACAAAGGGGATCCTGGGACCATGCAACCAATAGATACGATTAAAAAAAAAAAGAAAAAGTTAAGTTAATTTCCAGCATTGCTTATTAAATCCAGAAGAAAACAGTAGAAAAAATCTGAGCAAATGAAAACATACTATTAAGACCTTCTCCTTCAGGAGTGTTTGAATTGCAGGGATGGATTTTCAGAAGGAGATAGAGGAAACTAGAAAATGTGATGCAGTGACCACCCTGATGCACAGACAGAGCTGAGGTGGTGTGGCTGCACGGCCCCTCGCAGCCAGCCCCGTGTGCAGAGGAGGTCGGTTGAGACCTACTCTGTTCCCTTTATCAGGGGCCAGAGGCAGCAGGAAGACAGAGAGCATTTTAGAAATCGGTATCTGCAAACAAGCCTGAGGCAACAGTAAAGTATCTTCTCTGCTGCCACATGGTTGTTCAGAGATTTCCCTGCCGATCCTCTGGAAGTCAGTGGGAAATGGGAGCCAAATTCCCTCTTTTCTCCTCCAAAAGCTCCCTGGCTTGGACCATACTGTGTGATTATTACACAATAAAATCAATTCAGGTCTTTTCCTACAAATAGGACAGACTAAAAAATTAGACAAATGTTGGTCTTTTTTGTTGCTAGTAGAATTAGAAAGTAATTTTATTATGCTCTATTATACCATACTTCAAAGACTTCCTACCACACCTAGTAGTGAAGTCAGTTTTGCACATATTTCTTGAATTTTCTTTATCGTAGGAAATACTCTAGGAACCCCCTTAAACATGATTAGTCAAAAAGCATTATAATTAAAACATAAATATCTGTACAGAGAAAATAGAAAGCTTTTACTATAGGAAAAAAAAACAAACTAAAAAACTGCACTAGGTGAGGTTCACATTGCTGCAGAATTTGCTGAAAAATAAACTTCTGAGGGTTTGACCTTTCAGTCTGAAAAAGCAACGGCTATAATCCCCGGTGACATATGGCCTTCCACTGCTCTTAAGCCAAGCTTTTAAGAAGTGACTGGAATTAGATGTCTAGTTTGATATCCTTTCTTAAATCAAATATTAAGTGTTCATGATCTAAAAGGCATACACTTTAATATCTGATGCTGGATGTTTAAATATCTAGCTCCATTTCATAAAATCATAGGGCTAAAGAAAATATCAAGAGGTCAAAGTCCATTCCTCACTAGGTGGCAGGATCACAATGCTCACATGAACCTTAACCGATGCTTTTCTCATCTGCTTTTAAAGACTATCAGCTCTCAGGATTCCTCTTTCTCCTCAGTCAGTTTCTTCCAGTTTTTCACCAACTGGAGAAGGTGATGGGGTGAGAAACCCTTGGAGGGTTTCAAAAAAATCCTTGGAGTGATTTTCAAAACCTGCCTGGACAGCTACTTGAACAACTGTTATTAAACTAATCAAAGATTTCCCTGTAACTATGTAAATCATTTCAGGATAGAAAGCTATATATTTTTGTAATTAAATTCAGGCATGTATATCATTCTAATCATCTGAATGCTTCATAAAGTTTAAGATATTTTTTTTATTTAGAACATAAACACTTCATTTTTTTTTGATGAAAGATCCTTTCAGTGATATCTCTGTGCAAGAAAGAAAAAAATTTTAGGAAGTCCGTATGATCAAAAGCAATTTTAAGCTGTTTAACTGGTGCAGCATCCTGAAAAGGTAATTAACAACACTCAAACTCTAATACTTCAATTCCACATAATTTCAAGACAAAAATAGTGAGAAAGTAATCTAGAATGATTATCAACAAGTTGTTTCTACCATTGGAGATTTCTGAAGTCTGATTCTGCCTTTCCATCTCATTTCTAATGGAAACATGAAGAAATTTCCTTCTTTTGACATAAGACTGCGATATATTAAATACTGAGTTAAAGCTGGGAGAGCATGGATGCCATAATTATGTTAAAGCAAGTTTCATAAATCAAGGAAATACTGGACTCTTTCAATGTACAATCACAATGATAATAATAAATGTCAAGGTACAAAGAACTTGAGTGTGAAAACACTCTAGTCTAATTCTGTTTGATATTGGTGATAAAAATATGTATATTTACAGGGCTAATATTTTACCATGCTAGTTCTGATTAGAGGAAATCATTTTTTAAAGCATTTTGGTAAGGAAAGAAGGGAAAGTAAAGAGTTATTTTACATTTTCTCTTATAATACCCATGCTACAGTTTGAATGCAATATCTTTAATCTCCAGCCCCTCTTCAGGCCAAGTCATTTATAATTAAAATGACAAGACAGAGTTCTTGCTGAATCAGCAGGTCCATTGCCCAACTCCCAACACAAAAGTAGGATCAGCTCCTCTTGATCAAACAATTGCGTGCAAACTGGCTACTTGACAAAGTTCAATGGTTGACTGAATTACCAGTTATGGCACAAAAAGCCTCCAGTAAAAAGTATACAGCAGAGCTGAGACAAGGAGAAAGATATCTATCATCCCAGTGTTCAATGTGGGCTATTAATTTATATACTCTGTCTCCATAACTCTTCATTTATTGTCAGTGGAGAGTAGTAGGGTTCCCCAGAGTCATATTCAGGGCTTCTAAGTCCAGCTGCTGCTCCAATGTGCTGCCTCTCTCTTCTCATTGACAGCAGGGGCAAATGAGACAACCTAAACTCCAAGCTTAGGTGCCTACAACAGATACTGAAAAAAAGCCTCAAACCCATAAAAATGAAAAATTAAGCTACTTTGGTCCCTTCTCTCTGCAGATATATTTCACTCTTACCATCAGTGAACTCCCTCCCTATTTGAACTGACTTCCTTCCAAAGATCTGCTGTCACAATATTTTTTTTCCGTAAAATGTCTTGCCCAGAGGAAGTAGTTTATGGGAACATTGCCAGCAGAAACACCCTTACAACTTGGCTAGCAGCAGAGTATCTACTGGAAAACTATGTAGGAAAATTCCTTCATATCCACAAGACATATACAGAAAATTATCTGGGTGTAATATCTAAAGCTCTGAAATGTAGGCAGAGCGATTACTTTTGTTTAGGCAGCTACAAACTGTTTAACATTTTTACTTACTCAGTGTTATAATTCTTAGCTAATTCCAGATGCCTGGATAAAAACTACAATAACAAGAAACACCAGTCCTCGATAAGCTAGTTTAATTACCACCATACTTCCTTGATATACCCTATGAATGAGAAAGAAATGAGTTTTTATTCACTTTTCATACTCACAACAAATAACTGCCTGGCATCTTATCATGAAGTGAAATCCAGAAGTTTTGAGCTAGTCACTCAGCTCCCCACAGAGATCATGAGAGCAGCAGCAGCTAAACAGAGATGCTCAGAAGCTGATCATTTCACACGAAAAATATATGAAGCATCAAAGACAGATTTTGAGAAAGGATTGGCGCTTAAGCACCTAATCCTGGTGTGCCTCTCTGACAAAGCAGCTACGCACCAGAGCTACACATGAAGCCTGCTCAAGACCCTCTCCTTCAGTACTATTTGTTTCTTATTTAGGAATCCTAATTTGGAAGACCCAGGGGCTGGGGTCCTGTAGATTTTTATACAAATAGTGGGAACAGATAACAGGGTTTTCTGAGCTTCTGCAAGGCAACTTAATAGAAGTACGTAAAAGACTTTAGACACCTCCAAAGTTTTTGCCAACAGAGGAACACCAGATTTAGAGTATTAGAGGCGTTTAACTGATGCACACACCAGAATGCTTCTGAGCAGCCACCTCCGCTATACAGCTTTGTTCCACTCTGAGGCATGGATATTCCACATATGAGAGGGAAACTTCTCTTTTCAGTGTTTGAAATAAGCAATTTAATATAACTGGTAAGTTACATACCAACATTAGTCTTGTCAAACAGTAACAAAATGAAAACAAGCAACACAGATGTTGTGTGTATGACAGAAGTTGTATCCAGAACCCAGATTTTAAGGAGGAATTGTTTTTTTTCCCAACAGCAGTTCCAGAATCTAAATAAAGTTGGTGTCTGTCATGGAAAGAAAAGGGCAGTCATGAGCAGATCTGCTGTGGCTCTTGGCTCACCCAAGATGGTACAGTAAGAACAAAATTATCCCTCAGAAAGTACATCTGTGAAATCTCTGAGAAGTCATTCAAGAATCAAAAAGTTCATTGAATCCTTTGCGTGTAGCTATTGTGGTGAATTATTGTTTTGAGGGCAAAACTCAGCATTGCTATAAAATGATAAATGGCACTTAATAAACTTTAGAAAATGTCAATTAAGGGGTATTCTATCAGGGAAGTAGATTTATAAAAAAGGCAATTTTGAAAGAAAAGCATGTTCATAGGGTCTGTCTAATACGACATTGTTAATTCTAAAACAGTGCCAGTTGTAAAGCAAAAACAACTAATTAACATAGTTCTTGTGAGGGGAAGTTGCATTAAGCTATAGGACAGCTTGCAAACACCAGACCACACTAATCATGCCTTCAGCTAAAGATGAGAAAAATAGAAGAGGCAAAGTTCTTGGAAGAGCTGCTGGACAAATATATGAGAGATGTTAATAATATCACTAGTCATCAGTTCATACAGAGAAAGTCCAAGTGGTATTTACCTCAGGGTCGCTTATCTTGTTACTCTGATAACGGTGTCAAATAAAACATAACATGCCTTCATCTACTACTTTACCACAGTTGTGCTATCTATGCAGCTAGTTTTCGACTTACAATTTTATGAACTGTAAAAAAACAAGGCTCCAAAAAGGTTATTTTTTCATCCTCGTGCCTATTATACAGGCTAAAGCTTGGAAAGCATATCACCACAAGCGTTTAATTTTGATCATGTTCTCTTGGGTGTGGTTTTCTCTTTCATGCAGTCGTTTAGTATCAAAAGTACAGTGGCTTTGCAAGTTGAGAATCTAATGCCAGTGAGATTTATGTAGCCCAAAGGTACAGAAATAAGTCCTATCAAACTATTTGCAGTTTAGACAATGAATAGTTTTCAGTGAAGTACTTCGTCTTTAAAGAAATTGAATTGCTTGAAATACAACTGATTTTATGCATTACTCCCCAGATTCTCATCTTTTTCTGGAACATTTCAGTGGATTCAAGAAAGTTCATAATTTCAAAGATTTGTCATTACTGTTGGACCTTTTAATACAATGTTGGGACTATGTGTCCTGGGCTTCTGCATAGCATAATGTCTTTGGGTATTTTTTAAGGTTGTGTTCAAGACTCTGTCCAAGAGACTGAAGGAATTCACAGGCGTTATTTTCATACTGCCAGCATTTATCATTTGCTCTGGTTCTGCGACAGCAGTCTGCCTCCAAAAGTAGCTCTATTCTACGTTTCACAGAAATCGAACATTTTTTCAGTTATCTTACATTAAAATCTTATCAAAGATACCATAGAACCAGTTTGGAGTTTTCCAGTCAAAAAGTTATGAAACCCCAGAAGAGCAAGTTTGCTAATTATGTGTTATATTACTATGAAAGAAGCGAGAATTGTTAAGAATAAATCAGATCACATTTTGTTTCTCTGCTCTGTTGGAATTCTCTTGGGGTTCATTAGTAGACAGTTACAGAAAACAGGCATCCCGGAGAATGTACTGGAGAATATAATTTCCCTTAATTATTCCCTAACTAGCCTGCACAGGTTGATCTTGATGCAAATGCAGTAGACTTCCACAGCCTGATATTTAAATAGTTATTTTACTTGCTTTCAATTGTACTTATATCCTGCTGGGACTAATAAGTATAGTGTATTATTCATAAAATGCATTTGCATTTTGTATTAGAAGGCAACAGGCCCTTTCAGACCGTCCTGTCATGGTCTGGAATTTCCAAATATTCCCTTTAAGCTCTCTTCATTTGCATTTCCAGGAAGCAGCAAGTAATAACTTGAGAAAATTACAAAAGAAATAAGGGAGGACCTCAAACCTGCCTGTCTGTTCCTCTGAGAAAGATTTGGTCTCGCCATTACGAAAGAGCCTGAATAATCATGTATCAAATCAACAGCAGTAACAACTCTCCTAGGGGAGTGCAAGGAATCCATGATAGCTCTTCAAACTGATAAAATACATAAGTATAAGCTTTTAAGCTTTACAGTTCAGCACTTGGAAAAAAATTGTAAAGAGAAAACAATACAAGATCAAAATAATTTTTGTGACTGAGCTATTTTTTTTAATGAGGCAATTTTATCACATGGGAAGTACTTTGAATATCAAAATCTGTTGAGCAAGGACCTTAGCTGTCAACAGGTTGCCCTATGAAGTGGAAAAGTTATTTAAGACTTATAAATTAAATATAGAACTGCTTTTGTTTTCACTGATAATGCGATGCTTTTCAGTGATTATGAATGAAGCTGAACCAGAGACCATTCTTTTGCTGCAACAACAACATCTAATTCCATAATATCCATTATGCCAAACCAAGAGCAGCAGTACCCACTTACGCACTCAACATACGTCAAGGAACATGTTGCAAACAGTTTTTACACAGGCAACAGATGGAGAACACCTTTTTTTCCTCACAGTTCATCTGCCTCCTCTTTTTGTCCATGAACTTACAGTTTTGAATCCACTGGCTGATACTATAGCCCTTTGAAATTAATCCATTTGGCATTGTTGGTAAGAGTCTGAGAAAATTTTCATTTGGATACAGTTCATGATCTGTTATAGGAAAATAATTTTACTTACCCTGGTGTTGTCATGTAGGTAATTTTCTTAAGTTTAGATCTTATGTGGCAGCATTATAATAGTCTGACCATAGAATTATGATTTAAGAGCAAGTTCCATTAGAAGATGGAGCTCTGTGATAGATGGTCTCAATTCAACATGTACTATACAAGCCCTTTCCACCAGCTCTGGGTGCTGTACCCCGGTAGGGCTTAACTGTGCCATGGTACAGACTATGAGTTTGTTCCATGAAAAGCCATGCTCCATCTCAAAGTGAAGTAGCTTCTTTTGCATGGCATGTATAATCCTCAACTAATTCAAAGTGGTAAGGCAAAGCCACCTCCAAACACCCCGTGCTACTACCTCATACAAGTTACCTCAATCTTAAATAAATACAGTTCCAAAGTACACTTAGTCAAAATCACATGTGAAATAAAAAGGACCAGTTTGGAGAACAGCTGAATAACTGACTCACCCGGATGCTTACAAAACATTGGCCCAAGTGTTTAAAGCAAAGCCTACGAGGCAGGCAAAGGCGGGCTCTTGCTGGAAGAGAGAAGGCTGCTGTGGTGACATAGGGAACTGTGACCCAGGCTACACACACCTGCGTTTTGCATGTCCTGCAGCACAAGAAATAGCACCGGTACTCTTCCTTCAGCAGACCTTGTGCAAAGGTGAGCTATGCTGAGTACCCTGCTGCAGCAGCAGAATTAAACGTATTGCAAAAGGATTGTGCAGAGTACCCTGTCTATTATACAGCTGCCATATGACCAGCACAGGAGGTTGCCCTCATACAGGTCAACAGTGGAGAGTCTGACATTTAACATTTACTCTGGCAATTTCACAGACAAAAAGCTATTGATCTTACATGAGTGTCCTGGGGCTGCAAAAAGCTTCACATTGTGGTGCAGTGGCTAATCTGCCCCTGCTCAGAGCATTCCAAATCGTGCAAAGTTTACACCACACTACAGGGAAAGTGGCTTAGAATATATGAAAAACATAAGGGAGGTGCAGAGTAACTTGGATTCCCTGTCTCTTCCACTGATAAAGGCAGGAAAGGAAGGGATGCTCGTAGTCTCCTCAGCATTGCCTCCCTGCTCTTCCTCACCAGTCCCAACTCTTCCATTCAAGGCACAAAGGTGGAATAGCAGCCCTGAAAAAGGCTTAGAGATGAAACAATAAGCAAGAACTAAAATAGTCTTATGCTTTGTGCATAACTATCAAGCAAATTGCTTTTCATAATTTTGTTCATACTAAAGTCAGAAGAATCTGTGCCAAAATACTAAAGCTGTTATATTATGTTTAAAGCTCAACATTTTACCTCTCACACCTTTATAAGCACAATAGTTGAAGACAGAGATGAAAGATCATATTGTGCGCCTGACAATTATATTGTCTTACTCGTAACAAGTTACAATGATCTATTTAAATTAACATTTAGTTAAAAAGCCCATCTATTAAAGAGAGAAAAATCAGAGTTTCCTGAACACAGGTCTGCAAAACTTCCTCCTCTCCAAAACCTCCCGTTCGGGATCAGTCAGCCAAGCTCCTCGCTTCTCTGGGCCTGCGTGGCAGCACCCTCTCCTGCCAATATGTACAAGAAAGACACTAATTAGGGCCTGTCCATTTTGGACTACAGAGATTACTTTGTTTTCTGTTGTATCTCTGTATACCTGGATGGTTACACAAATACTGGAAATAATTGATTAATCTATTGATAGCGTTTAAAAGCAGGCAAAGATGAGGCGAAACATTCGCTGTGAAATCTTGTATTGTGTGTTAACAAAAGATTTAATCACTCTGAGAAAAGTAATTTTGGCATGAAGTATCATCTAATGGGTAAAATGAAACTAATAATGAATAATGAGGCTCACTTCCAATGATTTCATCAATTATCAGAATGCCCTCAAAAGAAGACACAAAGAAAACATCCGGAAGAGAAAAGATAAAATGTTTTTGTGAAATATTATTATGCTACAATAATAATAATGTAAAAACAATGTTATTGTATTTAGCAAATAAGCATAAATCCTTATGAAAAAACCAAAACCAGAGTTGTTCTTATTTATTTAAAGGTAAAGTATCTCAGCAGAACAGAAAAAAAAGAACTTCTGATATTTAGACAAGAAATAACTGCATTTCTCAGGAACCGTGCTGTTCAGATGTTACCACACCTCTTTCCACAATGTACAATGCGGATGCTCTCTATTCAGTGCTGACTGTGTCCATCCTAACTACTCCTTTCCTAGATCTCAGACTAGCATAAGGACATTGCTCTCCTTAGAGGTGCCAGTATTTTTTCATTGCCTCTTTCGTTGCTTTGCCATGCCACCACCTCCGGCCATTCGTTCCGCATCACTCCCTTGGTAAAGGCAGAGCTGCTTTATTACCACCAATGAGCAAGACACAAAAGATCCAGAATTAAAACAGCCACACAGAAACAGAATGAACAAACAAATTCCAAACTGCCACCAAAAATAATATCCAGAAAACTGTAACTTCAGGTCTCCAGCATCCTGCTCGCTCTCTATCCCTTCCTCCACTGCCCTTTTCCTGTAGTCTTTCAGTTTAGCTGTCCTTCTCCTACTAAAGGCCTTGTCCAGAACACAATAATGTAAATAAAACAAGACATTCTAATGTTGCCCTATGCATGAAGCCTACAAGGTTTCCTTCCCATATTCACTGCAGGGTAAAATATGCAGGGGACTCCTGTCTCTTACACAAAAAGACATGAGGTCTTCAGGGCAGGAGCATTCCCTTATTCGTCTTGCCACCTCTACCCTCCCAAATCGGATAGTACCAGGTTTGAAAACCTTTCAAGCTGAGCATCAACCCGGCAGATCAGAGAGAACAGCAAAGAACTGCACAGACATGATATGCTACAGTTTTCTCTGTTCTCTGAGCAATGCAAACAAAGCGCCTGCCCGCTTCACAAAGCACTTCATGGGTAAGTCTCACTCCTCGGAGAGTTGCCATCAGCTCTATCTGCATTTTCTTGCTATAAGGATATTGGACTCTTGTTAAGGAGCTTATTACCAGTTACTGCTATTCTAAAGTGGGCTGCATTTGAGGAAATAGTCTATCTTTCATGAGGACTACTTATCCTATGAAAAGTATGGCTGAATATGCTCATTAGTATTAAAGCTATCACATTCATCAGCTGGAAACAGCACCCAAAGTCCCAATGTTGGTATTACCAAGCCATGATTTGGGGTAGGTAAGGATACAAAAAATGTTCTCCTTGATTAATTCATAAATGAAGATGGATAACTGAGGAGGAGTTGACATTAAACAAAGCAATCTTCAGGGAACATTGTGAGCTCTTGTCTGCTCTACTGGGAAATATTCTGCAGGACTCAAAAAAGCTTGTTTATCAAGGTAAATATGTCAAGAAGCAGTTATTCAGACATAGCCTGAAAACAATACAGCTTTTAAAAACAACCTACTTAAGGTATTGTGAGGACTCTTCCCCAGAGAAAAGCATTCAGAATGTCATACAAACAACAAATAGAAGTAATCAAGTTGTAAACCAATAGAAGAACAAACAAACAAAAAACCAAAACAAAAAAAAAGAAAAATACAAAGACAGATACACAATTTTGTTTAGAAACAAAAACATCAGTAAAGACTGGGTCCAGCCTTGGGACTTTCCTTCCTACTTCCTTTCTGTCTTGGCAATTCCATCCCTACCTCTACCATCATTTTCCTGCTCCAGCCTCTCCTCCTCCCTCCCCACAGATAAAGGGTCTTCCTCTCCTTGCATCAGTCTTATACCTCCTCTACACCATGGCTGCTGTCATCTGAGGAGGGAGAGGAGGAACAGCCTGAGAACAGAAATGGTTTAGTAAGTCAGGGGTGGATTTGGAAGGCTCTGGAAAGCGATGCTTGCTTCTGCCAGGCTAGGGGCTGGTGGGAGCAAGAGGGGCTGATAATGGCTGCAGTCACAGCCCCACCTATTCCCAGAATGGTCAGGGTTGGAAGGGACCTCTGGAGATCATCTAGTCCAGCCCCCCTGCCCAAGTAGGGTCACCTACAGCAGTTGCACAGGACGGCATCCAGACGGGTTTTGAACGTCTCCAGAGTGGGAGACCACAACCTCTCTGGGCAGCCTGTGCCAGTGCTCTGCCACCCTCAGAGTAACGAAGTCCGTGTTTAGATGGAACTTCCTACGTTCAAGTTTGTGCCCATTACTGCTTGTCCTATCACTGGGCACCACTGAAAACAGACTGTTACCATCCTCCTGGCACCCTCCCTTTAAGTATTTCTAAGTATTGATAAGATTCCTCCCTGGCAGGAGCACTTAAACTCACCTACCCACGTGCATGCTATCTGATGGGTAGCAAGGGCTCTCAGACACTCTCTGATGCAGCCAGCCTAAACCAGAGGGAGCACTCAATCATTTCCAGCAACATCTCTTAGACTCTAAGCAGTGGCCTACTTCACCTAATAGTTAAAGCTACATGCCATATCGGGATGTTGTAAATTCCTGGATGAAGTTCAACACCCCCAGATACTTTTTTTTTTTTTATTCAATTTGAAGACACCATTTTAAAAATTAAGTCAACAACTGTACAAAGTCGACAACACAACCAACTGTCAAGACTGAATAGACAAAATGTACAAGCACATGCAGAGATTCTTGCATCTGATTTGATATGCAGCAAGTCTAGAAAATCGAAGCATTAACATTTTATTCAGTAGTCAGAGTAAAAAAAGAGGCTTTCAATTCAATACCAATTTCCCCAGGATATAACACAAACTGAAACAAACATAGGTCCGGCCAGAATCTCAAATTGAAGCTAACAGGCTTTTACTCAAAGTTACGTTAATTGTCATATTACTTTCCTTAGTCAAATCAGCAGCTAAAACTTTCCCAAAGCAGACTTTTCACTAGTCAGAGCTGAGTGTTTTTTAAGTACCTGCTGCTTCTTGCTTTCATCTTCTTCTTCACTTCAGATAGTCCCATTAGGCCAGCTAAGACGTTTGAGATAAGTAATGCAGGGTAATCAGGTATGATGTACATAAAGCAAACACTTCTATTAGCGATTGCTTTCATCAGTCAAATGCTGATAAAAGCTTTGAATCTAACCCCTCAGAAATCATCGCTTTTAATTCCAACAATAAGACAGACAGCTTGCCCTGCACATCCTTAGATTTAGTACTATGATAGGATTATCCTCCAGGAAAATCTTTGCAGAAGAATTATTGGCATAGAAAACCCTCTATAGAAAGCTTGAGAACTAATTGATTGTAACCTGGATAATGCAGTATGCCCCACTACTTTCTCAGAGAGAATGGTCAGGAATCAGGACAACTTGGAGTAGAATCTGAACCAGAATGGCTGTGAATATCAAAGCTACCCAAAGTACACCTGTCTGTGGAGTGGTTCATTAAATCTTTTTATAGTGATAACAAAAAGGCTTTGGATTCGGCTAAAAGGGAGTGTGGGAGCCTTTTTAATACAAGGTTCCTCCAACTCGTCCTCCCAAATAAAAGGATCATTAGGGCTACAAAGGCAAATCTGATTTTCAAGCTACAGAACAATTCTTACTTCTGCTACATGAGCTACAATATGGGTATGAAGATGGCTTCCTTTCATCATTGCTTCTTCTGTTGTTCAGATTTAGACTTGTAAGAGTGATCTTCAAGGGTATATCTTTGCCTTTCAGGGTCTTCCTTTCTTCCTCTCAGA
Source organism: Charadrius vociferus (assembly GCF_000708025.1). Classification (NCBI taxonomy): domain Eukaryota; kingdom Metazoa; phylum Chordata; class Aves; order Charadriiformes; family Charadriidae; genus Charadrius; species Charadrius vociferus. The sequence continues at coordinate 1,651,100 of NW_009648793.1, forward strand.
CATCACATTTTAGGAGCAGTCTCATCATCTCAAATTCAATCTGTCCAAACGTGACCTTTTCTAACTTAACAATTCCTCTCTTCTGTTTACCTTTTCTAAAGCATTTAACAACTCCACTGCCCTTTCTGTCTCAAGATTTCCCATAAAAACAAACAAGTAAAAACTATACAAAAATTATCAAGAAAACTGCTTGGAAACGTGACAAAACGGAATTCTTTTGGTTTTCCACCATTATTAGAATAACATCAGAAAATACATCACACACTACTGCAGCCCCTTATGTCCTTAAGACAAAGTGACATATTCTGGAATTTGGAAAGATTTGCACCAAGAAACTAACGTTAAAGTGTCATCATTAGCACTTATGCTAATTTAGCAAGCCAAAAAGATCAGATCATATAGAAATTCTGTCATTCTTCTGACAAAAGAAAAAAAAAAAAGCAATACTCATTCTCCTAATTAAAAAGTATCTTGCTGTCGTTTCTCACTCATAATAGCTTCAACTGAGAAGAAACAGTTTCTTCATCAGGACTTAAAGAAGTATCTGGCCCCCACCTACAAACATGGAACAGTAACAGCTATTGAAAAAAAAAATATCTGTATTTGGTCTCTAAGATGGAGATTTCCACAACTTGCAGCTACTAATGCAATCAAATGGATAGATACGAGTGCTATTACACTTTAGAAAGTAAGATATCTACCTTTGCTTCACTGGTCACTAAGTTCTTTCCAGTTTGTTTCTGTTATTTTTCTTCCAATTCCTAGCTTCTAAAGGAATTTACCAGTGTATGATAATACTGGTTCCTACCAAGTTATCTTCTCTTCCACCTCTTATTCTTCCTCTTCTCTGGGATTTGTTTTATAAATAAAGTTTATTCCCAATATAAGCTAGTTTCTTTTTTAAACAGCATGGCTTTCCCTTCCAATTATGGAATTGGGGCTTTGGGGGCATCTAATTAAATGTTCTTAAATTGCTCCCAATTAATATCACCCTATTTCAGTTTAAATTGTCTTCCACCTGAATGGGCTTATAATTGCTTTCTAATTGCTAAGTTAGTCCTTTCAAAATACAGAGTAGATATTCATTAATGATCTGAACTATAGCGTATGTACCTCAAGTTAAAACGTCACCTTCATAACTTAGGTTTTGTATGTTTCATATATATAGAGCTGATTAATTAATTTTGTAGTTTGCCTCAGTGATTTGCTGCAGAAATCAGCTTGCACGCTACATTCATTGTACTATAGCTTTTATAACAGTGATCAGTTAACATTAATGTAAATAAACACAGTGAGTGTTATTTTCCTACTTATTTTAAATACTCATGAAACTGTGGGTTGAATAGCAATATAATCTGTGCTAATAAGCAAGGAGAAATGATGGTTGTTACCAGTTTATTTTCCAGCTATTTTAGAAGGAAAAAGGGAATTTAATAGCATATTTTGACACAGAAAGAGCACCATTTTAGGGCCATTCAGTCTCCGTTCTAATATTTTCATTTCAGAATACATGCTGCCTCTTCAAATTCTGACTTTATTAATATTCATTTTTGTGTAAGTGACTTTAAATTGAATGACACACAAAGCCACCTCATGCGTTTCTATCTGCGTGCACGTGAGCAATATAACTGGAATGCTTACTGCTCAGAATGATTTTAGTTACTTTTTTTTTCTGCAGAAGAGGACTGCATTTGAAGCTCTCTTTAGAATGAAGAGGTCATCTTGTACTTCCCACAGTTTTCACTGATGATGTAGAGAGACTATCTCATTTCTTTCTGTGCTTCCATGACCAAATTCTAATGGAGAGGTATGAAAAGTTAGTATGAAAGGATTCTTCAGCCTTCCTCCAGTTAAGAAGCTTAGTAAGAGTTCACATTATTTAATACACTCTTACTAGTAATTCTTGACACTGAAATCATTCATAATTTGGACTAATATTAGAAACGGGCACACTTCAAAGGAATAGAAGATTAGTTAGGATAAGCACACAAAATCTGAAAGCTCAAGTAGCCACCTCAGCGCTGGAAAACCCTCAAATATGCTGCCTGACACTAAAAAGCAGGTGTTACAGTAATACTGAAAAGCATTAGCAGGACGACACACCTCTGTCGTAAGAGAACACAGACTGGGGCAAAGGACAGTGCTGGTGCCCAGATGCCTAAGACCTAAAATAGATGAGAAATATCAAGGAAAAAAAAAAAAAAAAAGAGGATTAAAGGAAGAAAAGGCGAAAGCTGAAATGCAAGTCAACACCCCAAGCTGAGCTCAATATTGCTATGGCTAACTTCCTTGTAATACTATAGGTAAACTCATTTTGCAACATACATATATATCCACTTTGTATTATAGTCTTAGCTGGCCAGTAGCAATAAACTTAGTCAACAGCTGAGCTTTTACCAGGTAGCACTTTTCAAGGAGCATTGTGGCCAAATTTGATCATAAAGAAGGGTATCTGTACATGTGTAATAAAAAACAAAATCAAGATAGGGAGCTACTGGACGGAGTCCAAAGAAGGGTCACTAAGATGATGAAGGCACTGGAGCATCTCTCCTACGAGGAAAGGCTGAGAGAGCTGGGACTGTTTAGCCTGAGGAAAAGAAGGGTTGGGGGAATCTTGTCAATGTATATGACAAGGAGAGCCATGAGGATGATCCGAGGGCTGGAGCACCTCTCCTATGACGGGAGGCTGAGACAGTTGGGGCTGTTCAGCCTGGAGAAGAGGAGGCTCCAGGGAGATCTTATAGCAGCCTTCCAGTACCTAAAGTGGCCCTACAGGAGAGCTGGGGAAGGACTTTTTACTTGGGCATGTAGTGATAGGACAAGGGGGAATAGCTTTAAACTGGAAGCGGGCAGGTTTAGATTAAACATTAGGAAGAAGTTTTTCACTTTGAGGGTCATAAGGCACTGGCACAGGTTGCCCAGAGAGGTTGTGGATGCCCCATCCCTGGAGGTGTTCAAGGCCAGGCTGGACGTGGCCTTGGGCAACCTGATCTGGTGGGAGGTGTCTCTGTCTATGGCAGGGGGGTTGGAACTCTTCAAGGTCCTTTCCAACCTAAACCATTCTATGAATACCTGAAGGGAGGGTGCAAACAGGACAGAGCCAGGCTCTTTTCAGTGGTGCCCAGTGACAGGACAAGAGGCAATGGGCACAAACTGAAACACAGGAGGTTACCTCTGAACATCAGGAAACACCTTTTCACTGTGAGTGTCACTGAGCACTGGCACAGGCTGCCATTCATGTACACTTCATCATTTGAAAAGAGGAAACTATAATTCAAGAGAAAATTAAACTTCCTGTTCATTACATAAACTATTAACAGTTCCTAATTTAATATAGTAATTCTCTCAATGTAAAAGAGATGTTTACAAAAAGCTAAAAGACCACCTTTTTTTCTTTAAAAAAACCAAACAAAATCCCTGTCAAAATTAAGTTTCTTAGTCTCAACTTGTAATCTGAAGAAGTAGTTTTGTTTTGAGCAATAAGACCTGCATGTCTAACACTAAGCATGTGCCTACGCAGTATGCAGAACTACATGGTTTCTGCATTATTATTAGCACTAAAGCTTCCATTACTTGTGATACAGAATTTCAGTTTGCAACTCGTTTCTGATAACAGCACTCGTTTCCTGAAGCACCAAGGAATTCTTGATGCTCTCAGCATTTGAAAATGCATCTGTCAGCAGTGAAGTTAGTTGCAGAATTGGTATTAAAGATGCACCTGGCATGCTGTTGAGCAAGACCACATAAATCTAACCTGGCACTTCACAGTTTCTTTAACCTTCTCTCTGACAAGACAAACATGAAAAGAATTAATATCATAGCTAAAGAGGTGAAGGCAGAATTGCACTCCCAAAGTTTAGCAGAAATTTAGGTGGTTATTCACTTCTGTGGAAAGTATTGCCCCAAGACTAATCTATTCAGGATCATTTCTTCAGTCACATTCACTTCACATAGTACAGCAGCCAATTTTTCACCTTACTCAAGGAATCTTTCTCACATTAAGCACAAGAACATACATTCTGTATAAAGTATGTCCTAAGGCCTATCTTTCAGATTGACTTGTATTTCAGCATATTACTAATATTTCTTCTGTTTGTTGTGGTTTTATGTTTTCTGATCACAAGCCTTCCTTCACCTGAATGTTATTAGCTTGTGAGCTATGTGCCCCTAACAACATTTCAGATACATCATTGCATGAGGACAGAAGAATGGTTGAGTCCCAATAAACAATGCTTACACATTCATGTTTATTTTATTTTTCATTAGAGACAGGTGTATTAATCTGAAAACAAGGGGGATATTCCAGTAACTAACTGGCATTTCCAGAAACTTTGGCAATTATCAACAAATTCTTCTTACTATAGAAATTTTTCAGAGTAATTTCTACAGAATAATTTCTTTCAGATATTTTTTTTTCAGTCTTCATCTTTCCTGAACACTGTATGCTGGTATACCTGTGTGCCTGCTACAGGAATGACCTTCAGCCTTTCTAGTTATGCAACAGTCACTAAAAATATTATTCTCTTAACTTGTACATTCTGGTATTTAATTATCATTTCTACCTGAAAACTGAATGAAGTCATGGATCCATTTGCACTTAACAACTCAAAAAAATCTAATTCAGTTTGAAGCAGTGAATCATCAGTATAAGCTAATATAGGCAAATTTTAATTGCAAATTAATTCCTCCATTTTTCCATATGGAAACAATTTTAAAGAAATGTTGGAATTAGAAATAACTAATAACAGTTTTATTCATAATGGTATTCCTCTGGAGACTGTTAATCTGACAGAAAGACACGTGCTTTAAATACAATAGAAAAAAAATAATCTGTGTACTAGAAGAGTTCTAAATGTATTCATTTGGAATCTAAAATCTGGCCTGGATTCAAGAATTTCTTTTGGTTTTGTTATGCACTAGTTTCAGAAACAAAACTAATAGGAAAAATTTGAAAGTTTTAAGTGTATCTTGATCAGCTTTTTCAATTTCAAATCTGTTTAATCAAAATATGCATTTTTTCATACTGGTTTATTTTCATTATTCACTATTTTAAATAAGAAATTTAAAATACAAGAAAACCCCAAATCAAACAAACAGAACCCTCCCTTCAGCCTTAAAACACCCCTCTTATGTATGGAACAAAGTAAACTTATTAAAAGTATTTTTCTCACTTCATCTTTAGAATCTGACTCTCTTCATATATTGAAACTGTATTATTAATTTGACTTACACAGGTGCACACACATACCCAGATGCTGGAGTGTATCACCTAGCTAGCCAGAGGTAGCTACACCAAGCCTTCACTGAAGAAAGTCTTTGTAAAAAAATTTGTAAAACAACTGAAAATCCAAGTAACAATTGACTGGTGTGATTTGGAGCTGTACAGTAAGGCACCAGTAAGGAAAACATGGTTCCAGGAATGAGAGCTGACATGAACAGTACGCCATCTCTGTTATTTCTAACATCTTCTCTTAGCTCAAAGATCAGCGTTAGTCTTCATGTACTGAGAGGCAGCCAAAAAGGCGGAGCTGGAGATGTTTTTTCCATCCTCCTCTGTTATGGGTTTCTTTGCTATTCTTTTGTATCACCAGATGGTAGAAGGCAGCAGAGGTTTCTGTTGGCCACATGCAGCAGGTTGCAGGTGGCATTTGGGAGAGGAAGGTGCAGGCAGGAACACCATAAGGTTCCCACCTGCATCCCCCTGCTCTCTGCTACTATCCCAAAGAGACTGCTGCCCAAGAGTAAGCAGGAGAGGCAAGTCCCTGCTTTGCTCCACTGGCATTACTCCAAAAAGTGAAACATGCCAGTCAGGCTAACTAGACTCATATCCCTCATTTCTGAGGAGGAAAGGAGCGCTATATTGCTGACTCGGGACGGCAAGGAATGGCTCCATCCAGTAAAGGAAGGCATCTGTGTCAAGAAGATTGCAATACTGGATTCAAAAGCAACGGTAACTACAGGATTCCTCCAACATATTTCCTTTCTTGTTACTCACAAAAAAACCTGATTGACACTGTCACCGACTTTGCATTCAATGGCAAGAATATTCAACACATAGGCTTTGAATGTTAAGAAACTTTGATGTAAAAAATTCTCCTGGGAAGAAGAGAGAAACCCATGCACTGACTGGTGAGTCCATCCCAACAGCTAGGTTTTCAGATATTGGATACAAACAAGTTTTTTACATATATTTTGCATCCTGGAATGACTGACAGGATGATTCAAGAAAGAAGTTGAGGTAGTGAATCTATTTGAAAACAACACAAAAGAGCCATCTCACACATAAATAAAATTACAATATAAGTAAGTACGAACTTTATGTCCAGACTCTTCAAGGACATACTTAGGCCACTAACTAGTTCACTTTAAGTGCTAAATAATACTACTTTTAAACGAAGTATTCATTTTCACAGGCAGAAATTAAGCATATGCTTAAATATAAACATTAAATTCCCAGCTACAAAGCAAAGTCTGAATTACCTTAGCCTTCATCTGCCAAAATCTATGATGCCAAAATACACTGCTAGAATTGAATATAAGAATTGATCAGAAAAACATTGTAAAGCCTTCCAGACCCGTTCAGAATATACTCTACAGAAACATCCAAACATTACGTTATGAATGTTAAAAGATTTTTAAAGTTACATTCAACTGGAATGTGTTTTTCAATAAAACTTCAAATATGAAATTTTGAAGTTTCACTGAAAACCCTAAAGCAGTTTTCCACTGGCAATCTGAAGTTCCCAAATTAAAAATACAGGCTTCTAGAATTACTAGTAAATCTAGATTTACAAATTGTAGTTACTACATGAACTATGCTTTTTTCAATAAAAATTTTCAATCTCCTCTTCAGGAAGAACAAAGACAAAAGGTTGCGTGGGAACAAAAACAACATTTCAAGTCAAAACAGTTTTGATTTACAGCTGAAATATTTGAGTCAAACAACCTGCTGAAACAAATAAACAACAAAAACCCCAGCTCACAATACCTTTACAACATCCCCACTTCACTGAGGATGGAAAAAACAGTTTCAACAGAAAATATGTATCACTCCTGAATGATATACCTTGCAAGTAACTATTTTACACAACTTGCACTCCTAACGGGTAGCTGAAGGCACATTTAAGCATCCTAAAAAGTTAAACTCAAGGAGAACTGGTCTATAAATTACTGCAAATCACACTCCGCCAGCTCGTGTTGATAGTTCTTGGTGACAGCCATTTGCTCACACCGTGCACAGGAGGCGACACGAGTCATTGCAGTAGGATGCATTATGAAAACTAAAAAGGGAAGTATCCTAACTCATTTTTCATTAAATTTATCTTTCATACATTTTTACATAATTACATTGTCTTTGAAAAAAAACACACAGCTGTTTTACTGTGGGATTTGCAACATTTAAGCATTTCCTACAAACTACATGACAAGAGTTACTGCATAGTTTCACATCTTATTACATATTGGCTCATATTTTCCAATGAACGGTATTTATATGCACTGATATACAAATGTATAAAGTGTATTTAATATCAGAAAGAACCATTGTGCCTTTAAAGAAGGATCCATTAGAAAACCTAACAACTATTTCTTTAATTAGCCCTATTTTTATGCATTAACTATGACACAGTCACAGTAACACAAAATTATGGGAAGGCAAATTAACAATGTGCACAGAGTACTTGATAATTAAACATGTAATAACTATTTGCAAAGATTCCAACAGCGGTATGCCAAATTTGTGAACTCTAGCTACTAATTGTAAATTGCTCCTTAACCTGCAAGATGCTGAGCACCATCTGTGTGGGATTGGTTAAGTCATGCTTGTGAGATCCTAAGTCTGGCAGCCTCAGGTTTGAGCCTCAGTACGAAGCTGGGGGTCTGGGATGGAAGCGGTCTTGCTTTCTTGAGGGCCTCCTCTAAAAATCTGATGGTCTTAACAGACCTCAACGCTTCAATGAAAATCTGTTCTTTGTGATATACAGAATATTCGTTCCCACTGTTTTAAAATGCATTGAAGTTATACAGATTTATTAAAGGGGGAAAAAATCATTAACGTGTTTCATTTCTACTTCAGCAGAGCAATACATTAACGTATCTTATAGATATCAAATATGCTCATCCAGGTCTATGCAATAATTTTAAAAATAGATGAAAAATATTCCAAAGATATTTCTAGTAACAACTTTCATCTGTGGATGGTGAACAATGCGGTAAAATATATACTAAGAAAACCCCACAGTTTCTCTATATAGAGAATTACGATGCTTATCCACTATAAAGTAGGCAGTTATGAAGGAGACCAAATTTCTGTTAATATCAAGGTTTCAGAGTATTCTCTGGCATTTTTGACAAGTGTATGTGCAGGATCACTAATTCTGTTTTCAAAGAAGTAGCAATTTTCCTTCGCACAGATTTGCTTCAAATATGTATACACACATACTCACAAAACAAAAGAACTCCAAGAATCATAAGGCTAGTTCTACTGCATTTCTCCCTTATGGTGTTGAAGAATAAATAGAAAATCTCAAACAAACGATGTCACATACTAGGAGATGAGTAACTGCCATATTTGCAAGCAGTGAGACTGGCATTTATTCCTTACTTTTTGTCAACAGCCTAGCCTGACAAACAAATTAATTACATGGTAAACTCCAATTCTTGCTGATAACCACTTGAGGTGATACCAAAAATATTTTTAAAACTAAGGTGGATCTTAAAGCCTGCTTGCTTTTCAGATAAACACTTTGGATAATTGTTGGGTCTTGGAATCCACAGTGTGATAAGAAATTTTGTTGCGTGGACACATTTCAAAATTTCCTAGGCTGTCTGCAGCAGATGAAAGTGTATTTTTAATTGATGTGTGGAGCACAATACACATGAATATAGCATGAGGCATTCTTCTGAGGTGCACTTTTGCTTCAATAATCAAAATATATTTTGGCAATAATATATATATTGGCAATAATCCTTGACTCCTGGCAAAGATTGTCTAAAACCTTGAACCTCCATTTTACCCGTACAACCAGTGGTGCTTAGTGGGTGTTTCTGAAGGCCTTCACATTGAGACCCAAGCAAGAAATCCTTCCCTCCCTCTCTTTTAGTCTATAACAGCACTAAATTATCCATCACTTTTTTTCTTTGAGAAGATAAAGAAGGAGGCATTTTCTCCACACGGAAAAGATTGATCTTTTGCTTGATCATCTAAAGGACAAAAAACTATTCCTCCAATAGCGAAAACACAAGATCCAGACTGAAACCTGCCAGAAGAATGACTGAAGTCACAAGTGCCACATATCACGTAAGGTCAACACGTGGAATATTTTTCCTGAAATCAAACGGGAATGCTGCCAGATAGAGAGCACTGAGGTCAAATGGAAAGCAAGAAAGAAAAAACCCATTGTACTGGCTAGAGCAGACAGGAAGCATAACTCTCATTTCAGCATGCTTGGTCCTGTTACAGGAGACTCTGAAAGGCAAAAAAGGTAATGTCTAAAAATTTTCATTGAAAGATATTTGAATTTTGACTATCCCTGTGTTAGATGCTGGGTTACAGAATCTTACTGCAGAATAGAGTTTCTTTTATTTATCTTTCTGAGGAATTGATTTCTCCCGTTTGGTTATTTCAAGAGACTATAAATAACTTCAGTTATTTGTGAGACTATATAGTTCAGGCTTTCTTGACCTAATATTTCTTGACCTGCATTTCTTAAGCTATATGGGCTACTTGTATGCTTACGTCAGGTGAGCTTTTCACACAAATTTGATTTATATCAGACACCTATGTATTTGTGGTCTTTGTCACAACACACTCCTGAGCGGAAGGTAAACATTTCTGTTTAACTGAGTGCTCCTCAATGTTATATGAATGTTATTTTTTGTTTGTTTTGCTCTCCCTCACCACAATCACTTTGCATAATGAGATGTGGCACTAATACAAGTTCAAGCCCCAGCTTATGGACTGCATGAAAGAAACTGTCACTTGTAATCATTATCAGTAAGGGTTGGGGTTTTTTTCTGTGTTATGTGTAGTGATAGTATTTTATTTGCCTGCTTCTATTATTCACAAAGCTGGTAACTTAAGGTTGTGATAGTGCAATTCATGATAATGCCTGGAGACATTTAGAGAATTCCATTTAAGGAAAACTTTGTGATTATTTATTTGTCACTAATTCACTCATGTACAGAGGCAAAGAGCAGGCTCAAGGAGAAAAAGAATAATTGCCCCCCTTTTCTTTTTTCACAGGGTTGTAATGTCTGTTACATCAAAAACTATCCTCATAACCACCTAACTAAGGCTTTATCTTGCTAACAAAGCTATAACTTGAGATCATTAGGATATTGAAGGCATAATAAAAAGAGGAAATATACAGCTTTGAGTTCATCACAAAGTTTCTCAATATCCTGGCTTTGTCTAGGACAATTGCTTAAGTATGCATTTAGGACTGGCAGCAAGCCGACTGTTTGTCCCTTAAGCTGAACAGGCACTTTGGCAAACTCCACCCCTCATAGCAAATGAGTTTTCAGAAATCGCCATTCTCCTCTGAGCCGACCAACTGGAACAGTGCCAGACTCGATATATCCTGAAAACGGCTGGGGGTGGCGGGGGCGAAGTGCAGAGAGGAGAGAAATCCGGAAAGAAAGTTATCTAAAGGAGAGCACGCATTAAAAAAAAAAAAAATCTTCAGAGAAAGTCAGAAGATAACATGCCAGATGAAGGAAGCAGCAAGACAGGAGAGTAGCGTAGCATAGTGCAGTGCAGTGCAATGCAGTGTAGCACAAAAAATGCTCAGTTTCTGTGCTATGAGGTAGAGTGCTTGCACCGCAACGCCTGCCTACTTCCACTTTGAGATTGGGTTTGCAGTTTCCTATACCTCTGGCAACTTTTTACTCTTCAAGACTGAACTACTCCACTTTGAACCCTTCTTTTTGAGTCTGTATCCATACTTTCACTGGGCCTCTTTTCTTCTATCCTGTTGACGATCAGAGAAGTAACAGGAAGACAACGTCACAGTATGAGCCTTATTACATTCAGAAACTGGGTTAAAATTAGGCTCTGAATAAAATAAGCTTCTAATTTCTTTACTATGAAGATTTTAGCCTTCTACTGAGTGGATAAAAAGCCAGACGTTGCAAGTATGGAATGGAGATATATTTGTGCCCCTTATAAGACATGAGCAACTTACAAGCAACTTATAAGAAGGTTTACACTCACACATGCACAGCACATGCTTCTCAAAATTGAGACACCTCTAATTTTAGTCCTACACAGTATGCTCGAGCTCCTTTGTAAATTACTAGAGTGTGCCCACTCCATTTTATGAATGTTCCATCCCAGACTTCAGGAGATCAAAGAGGCCCTTGTCAGCGGCCTGCCTTGGACCCCTGGAGACCGTTGTCAATGGTCTCTCTCTGTTGATGCCAAGCACTGAACCCTAGCACTGGACATCAGAAAAAAGATGCACCTTCCATAGTTTCCCTTCATGATGCTCAGGCTGCACACAAGAGGAGTCTAAAGGGTGAGGTGGAAGAACATAGAAAGATTGAGTTACGGGCATGAAAGAGCAAGGGCTATAGAGACAGCAACTAGTGAACTTGGAAAGAAGGAAAAGAGAGAAAATTAGGCACATACGAAAGAGTGGAAGATGAGACAAATGACTGCAAGAAAGTAAAACCATCTCTAGCTACATAATCAGCTCCAACCTCTAACAGAGTGTGCATTAAAAATTCTGAGAAAGCCTATTTGTCAACTGATAGTAAACAGCTGAAGAATATGTTACGTCTCCCTAGAGGCTTGCTCCTTTTTTTTTTTCTTTTCTAAATGAAAGTAACATCTATGTGCCATGGATCTAAATATCTGAGTTTGTTATGCATTCAATAACTCCATGGAAATATTTCTCCTTTTAAATCTCCGTACTCTTTTCTGCCACCTCATACATTATTATTAAAGCAGCCTAGAGATGAAATGCTAAAACCTACATCTAGCAGGAAAAAATACTGCATCATTTAGTAGCTTTTGCAAAGACACTGCAATGAATCTTATTTGGCCCATCTTAGCAACTAGACCGAAAGAAGTTTGCATAAACAAATTTTCTCCTGTCATTTTCCAAAGTTGGGCTGCTTAAGTTTTTGATCTTAACAAGTTGCATATGTCATTTCTTGGACTATGAAGGTGAACTGAGTGATTTGGCTACAGATTCCTTTTCAACTTTCTGTTTAGTGTCTACAAAGCACAATATCTTTGGCTCACAGTCAAACAGGCAGTTTGGAAATTGCATTAAATACCCAGCTTTCTGAAATCTGGGTTCATCCAAATTCAATTTCTGAAATCTAATATGGCCTTGTGTCTCATCTTCTTTAAAAAAAAAAAACCTAATGAAACCTTACAGTAGAAGCAGTAGAGTGCTGTAGAATGAAGTCATTCAGGCTAAGATACAGATTTAAAAGATCCATTCACAATGCAGACAATCCCCACCTCATTTTTACACTACGCTTAGAGATTATTACACCAAAAATGCAGTATATTAACTGCTGGGGTTTTTTTGGTGGGTTTTTTTTGGTGTTTTGTTTTTTTTTTCCCTCTGAGGGCTTAGAGGGAGTGGAGCTGTACTTGATGCCAAATCCTGCCTATTTTTACTGTTCAGTGGATCAACATTCCTACTCTGCTTTCATACCTCACTTTCTTCCTTCACTAGCAAAACAGATCTTAAAAGTTGGCCAATGCTTATTGCAAATTATCTGGTATAGAAGGAAGGAAGCATCAAAAAACTATCTACTAATTCACATTGCTGGAACAGTGAAGTACAGTTACCAATCTCATTAGGAAAAAGGCAGCAGAAAGGAAGTAGGGTGGTCTTGACCGCTGCTGGTCCATGGCAGGGTAGACACTAGGCAGGTTCCACTGTGCTGCAGCAAAATCAGACCCAGCCCTGGGAGACATCTGTTGCAGAAGGAGGAATGAAACCGCACATTTCCCAAGTGAAAGGGAGAATGAACGGTGAAGTTGATGGCCATGTCCTTATCCTCCCACAGGTCTATAGTTAGACCTTAACATTTTCCCTCTATGATAAAACACACAAAATCCCCAGAGAACTACACTGGACAATTACACATATGATCAAAGGTCTTATGGATAGCCCCCCGAATTAGTGAAAGGTAGGGAAGAATCCCTGTGGATGACTGAAACAGATAATTATTTAAGTTAAGCACAGCAATGAGGCTAATTAGGAATAAACTCAAAGGGACAGAAGGTCAGATGAGTTTGACAGACCGATGGTGTTTTTTTATTGGGTTTTGTCTCTCAATCACAATCTTACAGTTTCTAGGCAGCAAAACCTGTCATAGCCATTCTCCTAGCATCTAGTCAGTCAGAAAAGATAGGTAACAGGTATAGGCAGAGATTTCCTTATGAAAGACAATTTCAGCTGCAATGCAGAGCAGGTATAGTTTTAAATTTGTGTCTGTTCAGGCTGGTGATCTCTTTGCTAGTTTTTCATACCGTATCCTTTATTTTGTTCCATTACTGCTATAACATTCTTTCAAAATGCTTTAAACAATCATTTAACAACAGCAAGGTATATTTACCGGCCTACCAGCTTACCTGCAGAGCATCTCCCAAAGCTATTTCTAGATTAATTTCATGTCACTGAATTGTCTCAATAACTGGCAATAACATGTCATAGCTAGTAATAACATGTCAATCTACAACATAGCCAGAAAGAAACCACTGAAATTACAGATTCTAAATATACTCTCTAATCAAAAAAGTGGAAAGTCAAATAGCTAAAGACATAAAGAACAGGCTAAGATGTGACTGGTAGCACAGTTCAAATATTAGAGGATACGTTTCAAAATAAAACAAAATTAAAAGAAAAAATACCGTACTAGCAGAAAAAAAAAAAAAATCATTGTCATAACAAAATTTGCAAGTGTATAAAATTCACATTCAAACTGAGCATGAGAAATTTAAATTCCTTGTAGAATATTGCACAAGCAGTGCTCTTCAGGCTTCTGCTCTTTCTGGTACCATGGGGCAAAGGTGTCCATAGTTAGTAGCTGTAATCAGGGGCGAATCAGGAGAATAACTTTTTTTGCCTTCAGTTAGTAACAAGGTTTACTAAACATGCCTGGTTAATTCTAACCTAAAACACGCCATTCCTCAGAATCCCAGAAAAAAGTACAGAATTTAACAATGATGACAGAGGGAGAGAGACAGTAGTGGTGCTGGTTCAGGTATAACGATAGCCGAGAGCCCTGCTAGTGCTAGTGGATGTGCTCCACATTTAGGAAACAGCAACACACATAACCGCAGCAGCAACTGAGGCACTCAGCAAGTAATCAAACCATTTAAGAGACTAACTCTCCTGCAAAGCATTGTGGGGAAAGTCAGAATTCAGCAATGATATTTTTCATCCTGCAGAAAGCAAAATCCAGCAGCAGTGAGAGGGCTTAAGCTGCAACTTCATTTTTCATTAAGATGATCAGCATTTGATGGCTGTTATTCCAGCTGCTTTGTCATTTGTGTTAGTGTATTCAGAGTTCTCCCTTCCCCCCCCCAAAAAAAAA
>NW_009648793.1:1665811-1682397 GCF_000708025.1 Charadrius vociferus
ATTTGTGTTTATGTATTCAGGATTTCCCCCCCCCCCCCCAAAAAAAAAGGAAACCAGTTTCTTTGTCTATTGCAGAAAGCCCTGGCTATTAGCAATACCCCAGAGCAGACTGAGGTGCGGCTCAAACCTAATGCTACTCCGCAACAGACAGGGCAGCATCCACGCTATTGCTTCACCATCCGTGTAAAGTGAATTTAGCTAAGCCCTTTCCATAGTCCCAGGTCTCCATCATACCATCAAACCATCAAAGTGTTTCTTAGATGCAGCCCGTAAACAGAACAGCTAATGCAGATTCAGATTTTAATTTTCTAATTCCCTAATAAAGCCACAGCATACCAAGCACTGTAGCCTGAAACCTAAACTAGACTGGCACACTACAACAGGGTATAATCCACAAAACATTACACTGCTGAAGAGAAATCACCTCCCAGTGCCCTTTGCAACACACGCCAACACAGCAGTCACTACTGGAGTACATCCAGGTCACCTCCGAGAACCAGGCAACCTTCTACTAGCCATCAAAACCACACAGACACATAAACAGCATCCACAATTAAAAATTCCAGTGTGACAGCTAATCATTCAAAATGACAATGAAAAGATGCAGAACAAGCACTGGCCAAAGCTTCTCTTATAAACTGCCAAATGAAATACAGATGAAGGAATAAATAATTTGGCTGCTTGTTTCTAAAAACCAGCAATATTTTGAGAGAAGCAGTTACAGGAATATATTTCTTAAACTGAATTTTACAGGTGCTAACTATACTAATTATATCTCCAGTGACCTACCCGACAGAAGTTATTTCACAATGGCTATGATACGTTGAATATTGGGATCCATTTCTCTTCCCTTCTGCACTTATGACCTTTACAGATCTGCACCATCAGCAAGACCCAGCCATTAAAATCTTCCTGAGGAAAAAATGAAGAAAACACTAATTTTTCTACTGTTGATGCGAGATAGAGAGAATGACTAGTAAACATTTGTCACATGCATTTTTAACTCATCTACCTCACAATAGCACATAGGCTGCCAAGACCAGGACATTTAAAGATGCAGTTTTAGGAGAGTACCAATATCTCGCCAGGCAGTAAACTGAGAATCCTTTTCATCAGGTAAGGCGTTCTTAATATGCACCTTAAACAACTTCTTCTACAGCTTTTGCTCTTTTCACTCTTCTAAATTTGTACAAGGATCAGCACCCATTACAAGCTCTGGGCTTGCTCTATGGTCTCAGAGCACTGAGATCCAGTGTGGTGCTCTGCTATTTGAGCATTTATACAGTAAATGGAAATAGGATCTTGATAAGAAAGAATCATCATTGAAGTAGTTTAATAATAGGTATGCATAATATTTGTGCAAAGCGTTTGACACCGTCCCACACGATATCCTGGTTTCTAAATTGAAGAGACATGGATTTGACAAATGGACCTCTGGGTGGATAAAGAACTGGCTGGACGGTCGCACTCAAAGAGTTGCGGTCAACGGCTCAATGTCCAAGTGGAGAGCGGTGACGAATGGCGTTCCTCAGGGGTCAGTACTGGGACCTGTACTGTTAAACATCTTTGTCAGCGACATGGACAGTGGGGTTGAGTGCACCCTCAGCAAGTTTGCCAGTGATACCAAGCTGTTTGGTGAGGTAGACATGCTGGAGGGGAGGGATGCCATCCAGAGGGACCTGGACAGGCTGGAGAGGTGGGCCCAAGCCAACCTCATGCAGTTCAACAAGGCCAAGGGCAAGGTCCTACATCTGGGTCAGGGCAATACCAAGCACAAACACAGGCTCAGCGATGAATGGCTGGAGAGCAGCCCTGAGGAGAAGGACCTGGGTGTGCTGATTGATCAGAAGCTCAGCATGAGTCAGCAATGTGCAATCGCAGCCCAGAAGGCCAACCGCATCCTGGGCTGCATCAAAAGAACTGTGGCCAGCAGGTCAAAGGAGGTGATTCTGCCCCTCTACTCCACTCTCGTGAGACCCCACCTGGAGTACTGCATAGCCTGGAGAAGAGAAGGCTCCAGGGAGATCTTATTGCGGCCTTCCAGTACCCAAAGGGGGCCTACAGGAGAGCTGGGGAAGAACTTTTTACTCGGGCGTGTAGTGATAGGACAAGGGGGAATGGATATAAACTGGAAGAGGGCAGGTTTAGATTAAACATTAGGAAGAAGTTTTTCACTTTGAGGGTGGTAAGGCACTGGAACAGGTTGCCCAGAGAGGTTGTGAAGGCCTCAACCCTGGAGGTGTTCAAGGCCAGGCTGGACATGGCCTTGGGCAACCTGGTCTAGTGGGAGGTGTCCCTGTCTATGGCAGGGGGGTTGGAACTCGATGATCTTCAAGGTCCCTTCCAACCTAAACCATTCTATGATTCTATGAATATTGCAATGTGCGTAAATAGACTTAAAATACATATTAAAAAAGAGTAAGAACATTTTTTTTCCTTACATAGTCACAGGAATAAAAATTTTGGGCAACAGATTGGATGTTTTTGTCAATGTCTCAAGGATCATTTGGAGAAAGATTTTCAGAAAAACAACTTTCTTCAGAACCCACCATTCAAAAATCTATAAACAAAAATGTTGACAGATATAAAAGGTCAAAATGTTTCTTTCTGAGGCAAGTTAGAAAAGATACAACTGATGAAGAGACAAGATCAAATTGCAGACATCCTAGTGCAGGCAGAGATCAATCCAGCCTTGCAGAGCTCATTGCCAAATTTCTGCTTTTCATAATTGAGAGCCAAAAATCCAGCATATTTTAATTGAATTGTATTCAGCCTCAGAAAGGAACTAAAATAAATGTCATAACAGCTCCAAAGGATCAGCTTCATAGATGTGAAAATTTTCACAAGAAAGTAACTGAGGTGGGCAAGAAGCTGGAAGGGGACGCCGCCAGGACAGCCCACCTGATTTGGCCAACGGGATATTCCATACCATGTAACATCACACTCAAAAATAACGTCATGCTCAAATGGGGTAGAGGAACAAGTGGATGGGGCGGGGTTAGGCTTCCGAGGTGGCCATTGCTCAGGAACCGGGAGGACATTGCTTGTTTTATGGAAGGTGGTGATTGATTGCCTTTGCATCATTTGGTTATTTTCTGCTTTCCCTCACTTTATATTAAACTGTCCTTGTCTTGACCCACAGGTTTTCTTACTTTGGCCGTTCCTATTCTCTCCACTGTCCTGCGGGGGGGGGTAGGGAGGAGTAAATGGCCCTGTGGGTGCTCAGCTGCTGGCTGTGATCAACCCATTAGTGAACACAGATACACCTTGTCTCCCTACACACTCTACTAAAGGGCAGTGAAATAGCTTTTTTACTACATAGTTATGCAGGAAACACGAACATCCCAGATGTCCTTTACCGTTTGCCTATGTTTTCTTCTTTTGTTTGGGGGGTGGGGGTAGGGCTAGTGGCAGTATTTTGTTTTAAGAACTCTTGTACAATTCTGGAAGGTCGTTAAGTACACACATGTGATACATTTAGGGTTAAAAGAAAAGTATGATGAAACTGCAAATGAAACAAAAGTTTCACCAGAAAATGTTGTTTAATTGAACCAGATGTACTCCTCTCAGCCATTACAGGTGAATTTTCTGTTGCGCTCGCAAAGGTAGGACCTCAGGGGATTTCTGGATCTCATCTACATTGGGTCCAGTCATATCTACCACACCCCAGCCATTAGTTTCCAGACTGGAAACTCACGGGCAGCTGATCAGTTAAATTGATTTGTTTTCTGTTTTAATTTGTGCTAATAGCACTAAGTTGCAATTTAGCTAAGCAGCTGTGGAATTTTGGGGGACATTTTATTTTGAAACAGTAACTCCTCCCATTCCCCTGATGACATCACCAGAATTTTCAGTTCATGTGAGCAGGTAGGTAGAAATGACCTATGAACGAATTAGGATTGAAACCAAGATTTCATTTTAAAAAAAAAAAAAAAAGAATTCACATGAACTAGAAAAATAGTTTTATACCCTCATCTTTATAATCAAAGTGCCAAAATTCAAAATTCATGCTTTTGTGCATATAGCACAATGCACCTCCCTTTACTTACATGTACTTACAGCAGTCTCAAATAGGAATCAGTCTTAATTTCTGTACAAAGGATGAACAGCTTTACAGTTTTTATACCTGTTTAAAAAAAAAAAATGTATCTAAGATTGGATCTAAGCCTGGAAGAAACGGACTTTCCTTAGGAAGCCGCTGATGACTTATGCAGCCTCAACACCTATTCTGTGTAGTGTAAAGGGGGCTAACTGCTACTCTGCTGACTTCATTAGAAGCAGGGAACGAACGTTCTCCTGCAGGATCAGAGCTTGTGTGGCAGATGGCCAAAAATGCAAGTCCAGGTCATTGGCCTTTTCATGGAAAGGAGAGAAAGAGAAAAGCTTCCAGGAGTACAACAGCACTGTTTCAGCTTGAACCACGCTGCAAGAACTGTCTTGAACACTCTTTTTTATATATGTATCCTCATTAAATTGAAGGTGTTTAATTCTGTACAGTTTAGCTCATAATACCAATGATTTAACTGGCAGACTTTTTCATTCGCACAGAAAGTGAAGAAGTCCCCAGGTGTTAACTGTATTCATAGGTTAAAATGCAGTAATTTAAAAGGTATTTTTTGGTACCTTATCAGTACTCCACAATAGACACTTAATAACATGCCTGATCAGAAGTGGATTTTAACCTCAGAATTAGCAAGGCTTTAAAATTCTTCAGTGAATAATTTAGGATTTTCAATTCCCTTCTCACAGCGTAACAGCTATTCATTAAATAGTTGCATTTTTCACAGTTAGGGACTCAGGGACAAAGCAAGAAAAACATTTGGGAGTCTAAATCTCTCTGAACTCACTCTTGAAATCAAAACTGCAGTCCTTCCCTATCTCAGTTGTTTCCTAACCCCAAAGGCATCCTATTCCCAGAAGCATTTAATATTTCAGCATGAAATTTCTACCGGTGCTTACAGTTTCGCTGATGGGCAGTCCACAATCACCTCCATCCTGTAAGTACTAACCAGCTTGGTACTCAGCCCTTCGCTCAGTTCTGTCAGGACCCGGCAGCACAGTGAGGGTACCACCTGGAGGGTTTTTTCCAGTGGGCATTTCCCTCATACCACAAGTGATAAATTGCTCTGCTGGTGGGAGAAGAAGAGTGATTGCCTTTGCATCACTTGTGGGCTTTTTTTTCTTTATTTACTAAACTTAGTCTTGACCCATGAGTATTTCTTGCTTGTGCCCTTCCAATTCTCCCCCCTAGCCCACTGATGGAAGCAAGCGACTGGGTGGGGGCTTAGCTGCTGGCTAGGTTCAATCCACCACAACAAGGAATAGTTAACATTTTAAAGTGTAATAGCAAAATTCTCAAGAAACTAGCTTCCAGCTGCCTCACATCACAATTATTCTGTCTGTCCTTGGGATCTGATTTCCAGTAATACATCTGACTGCAGCAAGAAATGCTCAGAAGCTCAGATGCTCACAAATAATAAGCCACCTACACCATGGCTCAGGAAAGACCTTAAACCAAAAAGTGCAGTCCTCAAACTGCTGCCACGTTTGTCACCATACAGTCTTTTGCCACCTGAACCTTTTCAGGGAAAGTCCACAATTGCTGCCATACAGGAAAGCAAACGTTGAGGGCTGAGGACTAAAAGACACTATTCACAGCCAGGAGTTGCCCAGCCTGCATCTCCTGAGGGGTCCAGTCTGAGAGGGAGAGTCTTTAATTACACTGGGCAGAGCGTGCTCAGCACAAAACGCAGCAGCTACAGTGATCTTCACAGAAACTCAGCTTCAGCCTGAAGACATTCAAAGCACCTCCTTCCAGCCTTTCAGAATAGCACTTTAACCACCCTGAGCTCCTTGGGAAAGAGAAAAACCCCATCTCCTGCATTGCCCTGCAGCAGAGATCTCTCTTTCAGCTATCAGCTGTGCTCAGTTCTCCGCTACTCACTGTCCTCGTCCCAGGGCTCTGACGGCTCAGGACGTGGGCACAGCAGTTCTTCCTGCTGCAAAATACTTGACTGACCCACGTGATGGTTTTAAAGATCCAGGGCTTTGGTCTGTCACCAACTACTGAACTGTGTTTAATGCAAAATCTGAGCTTCTCAAGCACAGTACTAAATTTTGCTGCTGGTTTGTTTGTTTTTTTCCTCGCCTAAGTTATTTATATTTGTAATAAATGTCACTAACAGGATTAGTTCAGTTGGAATGTCCGACTGTTTTAGCTAGGACCCCAAAATATCTGTAACAATGATTATTCAAAACCACCGTGCAGTTACATGAACACCAAATAATTTAAGTGTGTGGAAGCAATTTTTCATTGTGTATAACTTTCAGTTATACACAATGATTTCTTCCAGCAATTGCAGGGCATTAAAAGCCATACACTTCAATCACTATAATTTCTTACCATAGAGTCATAGATTGGTTTGTGTTGGAAGGGACCTTAAAGGTCATCTACTGCCAACCTCCTTGCCATGGCCAGGAACACCATCCGCTAGCCCAGGTTGATCAAAGCCCCATCCAGCCTGGTCTTGAGCACTTCAAGGATGGAGCAGATTCTTTAAAATTCTCTGTTCCAACATCCACGTTCTGTAAGGACAGACAACAATATTTGACTGTAAATTACATGTTTTTGAATTCTATGTCGTTTTTTCCTACTGACAATAACAAAGCCCCAGCTGCAATTTGGTTACTGTGTCACACTTAAAATACTGCCTTATCTTTAAGTTTTGAAATCCATTTAGTTTAATGTTTTGTTTATAGTAGGATCACATTCTCTCAATTCACAAAAGACAAACATTTTAATCAGGAATCTTTTAATGCATTCTGGAAAGTCATACTCACTATGGATTAAAGCTGACCTCTAGAGTTACCGTTTGCATGATTTATGTTTCTGAAACAAAAATCTTGATGATGGAGTGACAACTGCGAAAAGAAATACACTAAAATAACGCTAGGAAGTTTAGTTATGCTCATAAATAAACATAACAATTATTTTTAGACTGATGCTGTCCAAAAAGACATGAATCTGAGACTCCAAAATAATACTACCTCCAGCTTTGCACAAGTAACTATCAGTTCCTGAAATAGTTTCCACCCGAGGACACTATAGTATGTGATATTTTCCTTTTATTAGTTAATCTCATAGTTGCATTTCATTCTCATAAATAAAATTCTGCGATAACTGTAAGACAGTTGAAATGACTGCAATTTATTCTGTTGTAGTGACGTAGTACATAGACTAGAGGTGCAGGAGCTGTCTATTTATAGTTTCATATACTGAAAGAGATTATCAAAGATATGTAGAGCCATACGGTATTTTAGACCGTATACTAAAATAAGCTTAGAGGCAGAATGAAGAATCTGTTTTGTATCACATACTCTAAGGTCTTCTGAGGTGTAACCGCCCGTTCATGTGTTGTAGTCAATGTTGTTAGACTACCTCTAGCAGAGTCACCTGGTGATTCCCAGTATCATGATCCAAAGATAAAGAAAAGCAGAGTAGTTTTCAGCAGTTCCTGTGAGAAATCTTTACTGTGAAACATGCGATCCTGGGAGATTTTCAGCTAAAGAAATTCCTGAACTCCACTACTTCCCAAAGTACTCCCTGGGCTATCTGCTAAAACTGCTGCTGGAGCTTGCAAATACTGTGTGCAAATTTGATATTCAGAACACACTTAAATAAAATCAGGTCAAATACATGTGACTCATTATGTTTACGCTTTAAATATTTCCTTGCAGACTGAAATACACTGGGGAAACTTACAGCATTCTTGAAGCTGATAGACAACAAACAGAAGGTAAGAAATGATGGAGCCATATGACCCAAAGCACCCGATTAATAGAGATTTCTGCAACTCTAAAGAGCCAGGTATAAAGCAGGAGAGAAGTTCTCTAAATATTTATATCACGTATTACAGTAACCATAGAATGCATAGTAAGTAAGCATAAATACAGTAATCTTCCTTCCAGCTAGTAGTTTTCAGTCATTTAATTCTGCAACAGTTGAGATATTAGAAAACCATACACATAATTATCTTTATCCTTCGTGTCATGAAACAAAATGCCAACAAGCAAGTTCAGATTTGTTGACTGCCAAGAGATTTATTATAATAAAAGCAAATATGGAAAAATACTGTTAATCCACGGTTTTTTATATGTGAAAGTTCACTCCCTTTATTGGATGGGGGCATTATTACAATCATGCAACAGAAATATTTAATTGCTAGATCATAACTGAAAACAAACTTTAAAGGGGAAAAGTTTAATAATATATTTGGTTCATGTAGCAAGATGTCTAAGGCTGTAAGGGTACATCAGCATGCATACAGTGTCAACTGAATTATCATAGATTAAGAGATATCATAATTAGAATTGTAATCTGAGTAAATCTAGCATAAAATGAGACTTTTATTGAAAGGTGATGCACATTTAAGAGGCCAAGAATGAGAGGCAATGCATGACTTAAAGTATTTTCATTCCATAAAAGACCTCAAAATCACTTTAAGGGTGATAAAAACAAAAGATGAAAGTTAAGTAATTTGACATCATATTTTTAAATCTGTCTTTAAAAATTTTTCACCTATGTATTTCAATTTAGCCAATGCTTTCAACACATCTTATAAGATAAACTGAGGAAACTGAAACAAAGTTTCTCAAATCTGAGGGAAGGGCTCTAAGCTTAGGGCTGTTTTATAAAAGGCAAGTACTGCCATCATTTACAAATAGCAGTAACTTTTAATCAACTCCTCAAAGGTGAACTGGAGAGGTCCCATACTGCAGTTTTTGGATGGGCTTGATTCAGAGCTGCAGGCAGGTGCCTAAGCTCTCAAAAGTGGTGGAATGTCAGTGACATCCTTTTCTTCTGTATTTCCCCTTTATCCAAATCTACACAGCCCTCTTATTCAGAGTACTGACTTCTAGAACCACTTTATCATACATCCTAAAGCACCGTCTTAACAGCCTGAGCACAGCACCACCAGGGTCTGGGCATCAGCAGCCAGGTGCCTAAAACAATTTTCTTCATGGCATTCTTTTTATCTCTTTGTTTGTTACCACAGAAAGGAAGGATCATCTCTCTCAACCTGCTGGCAATGCTCTTTCTAACGCAGTCCAAGAGGCTGTTGGCTGCCTTTGCCACTGGAACACGCTGCTGGTTCACATTCAGTTTGTTGACCAGGACCCTTGGGTCCTTTTCTGCAAAGGTGCTTTCCATCCATTTGGCCTCCAACAGGTATTGGTGCCTGGGGTTATTCCTCCCCAGGTGGAGGACTTGGTATCTCCTTTTGCTGAACTTCATGAGATTCCTATTGGCCCATTTTTCCAGCCTGTTGAGATCCATTTGAACTGGAGCACAACCCTATGATCTGTCAACTACTCCTCCCAGTTTTGTATCATCTCCAAACTTGTTGAGGGTGCACTGTGACCCATCATCCAAGTCATTAATGAAGATATTAAACAGTGCAGGACCCAGTATCAACCCTGGGGTATAGCACCATTCATCTGGACTTCATGCCACAGACTTCACAACCCCTTGAACCCTGTAGTTCAGCCACTTTTCAATCCCTCTCAGTGCCTACTTATCTAGTCCGTACTTCTTCAGCTTATCTGTGAAGATGTAATGTATTGGAAAGCCTTACTAAGGTCAAAATAAACAACGGCCGCTACATTCCCTTCATCCACCAAACCAGTCATCCCATCATAGAAGGCTGACATTTGCTCTCTTCCAGTCTTCAGAAACCTCTCCCAGTAACCACCACCTTTCAAATATAATCAAGAGTGGCCTCTCAATGACATTGACCAGCTTCCTCAGCACTAGCGACTCCATGGGACTTACATACACCCAATGTGTTCAGAAGTTCTTTTAACCCAATCCCCCTCCACTGAGGGTAAGTCTTTCTTGCTCCAGACTTCCCCACTGATCTCAGGAATGCGGGATTCCCAAAGGCCAGTCTTATGTAAAAGACTGAGGCAAAGACGTTGAGTACCTCAGCCCTTTCCACATCCTTTGTCACCATGCCCCCAGATACAGGCAGCAGCAGGCCCATATTTTCCCTGATAATTCCTTCTGCTGCTAATAAACCTGTAGAAGCCTTTTTTGTTGCCCTTCCCATCCATTGCCAGATTCAACTCCAGGGGGGCTTTGGCTTTCCTAACACTATACCCCCATGCATGCTTGGACACTGTCCCATAGGGATCCCTATTGTGACCCAGTAGGTCAAGGGAGGTCCTTCTCCCCCTCTACTCAGCACTGGTGAGGCCACAACTGGAATACTGTGTCCAGTTTTGCGCTCCACAGTTCAAGAGGAACAGGGAACTGCTGGAGAGAGTACAGCAAAGGGCAACCAAGATGGTTGAGGGACTGGAGCATCTCCCTTATGAGGAAAGGCTGAGAGAGCTGGGACTCTTTAGCCTGGAGAAGAGAAGGCTGAGGGGAGATCTCATTATTGCTTATAAATATCTGAAGGGTGGGTTGAAGGAGGATGGAGCCAGACTCTTCTCGGTGGTTCCCAGTGACAGGACGAGGGGCAATGGGCACAAGTTGGAACATAGGAAGTTCCGTTCCAACACACGGAAAAACTTCTTTACAGTTGGGGTGACAGAGCACTGGCACAGGCTGCCCAGGGAGGTTGTGGAGTCCCCTTCTGTGGAGATTTTCAAAACCCGCCTGGATGCAGTCCTGAGTAATGTGCTCTGGGCAATCCTGCTTTAGCAGGGGAGTTGGACTAGATGATCCTTCCAACTCTGAAGATTCTGTGATATTCCTCCCAGATCACCTATCCCTGCTTCTACCTCTTGTATGCTTCCTTTTTATGATTTAATTTTTAACAGCCTCCTTATAAATATACATATATGTACAATGGAATTAAAACAAATTACTTTATTTACAATTATGTGTGTTTGTGTGTATAACTTCAGTACCACAAAAAATGCCAGTGTTAATCAACCTAGAAATCATAACCCATATATTAAATGCATCTCATATATTAAATGCATCCCTTTTTATGTTCCTGTAGCAGTACTCAACCACCAACGTCAAATTAATTATGGTTTGTGGTAAAGCAATTATGCAGTTCCCCATTTAATCAATAATCAGTGCAATCATTTACAACCCTAGCTTCTGAGGTAGTTGTGATTCCCCTAGCAGAAAAATCCACACTGCAAAAACTCGCCTAACTTGTATGCCAGGGTCTTCACTTGCAACTTTAGAATTGTCAGTTGTCTCACACTGAGATTATATGACCTCATACATGTTTGAGTATGTACAGAAAGAACACTAGAATATATAATAAGGTGCAATTCCAGTTGTTTTCAGAGAAGAGGCCCAGGTTTCAGCACCTGTAATGATTTTTCCTTACTCAGTTTAGATAATATCTACTTAGCACTATGCAGAAACATTTGCAAATGTTATCCTGTCAAAGCAGCTATTGCATTTTTTTCCTCAGACAACAGTCATAACAACTCTGTTCATATAATCACATATAGGTCCCAGAAGGGACCTCTGGAGAACATCTACTCCGATCCTTGATTTAAATCAGTTTCTTCAGAGATTTGCCTGTTTAAGTGTGTTCAAGGAGGCTGATTCCACATGGAGCCTCTCTGGGAAACATGTTCCTACATTTGATCACTCTCATGGTGAAAAAATATTTAATATCTAATTGGATTTTCTGTTGTTGCACCTTGTCTCCTCTTCTTTTTGTGAACAGTACACTTCCAGGAACGGTCCGGCTCCATCTTCTCTATACCTTTCCATTAGGTAGCTGACAACAGCAGTGAGATCCCCGTTTAGTTTACTTATGGCAGAACAAACCCATCTCTCCCTGTTTCCCCTTGTATATTTATACACTCCATTCATTTTTGTGCCACCTGATAGACTTACTCCACTACATTAACACCTTCCTCACACTGGGAATCCAAAACTGGACACAGTACTCCAGATGCAGCCTCGCAACTGATGAATCAGGGGGATGAAGCACTTCCTTACCCTTCTAGATACACTCATGTTACATTCTAGTCACCTTCGCCTAAGTGGCACTGGACTGGGTCTACCCGCTTCATTTGTCCTTAAAAGCAGTCCCCTTTCTACACTTTAGATGGGAACACAACAGGATGTAAAGCTAGCTCAGTAACCCTAACTTCCATCTTCTGAGGACAGGAGGACTATTTACTGCAGGATTTGTTTATTGCTGGTTTTTGGGGGAGGGGGTGAGGAGGGGAGTTGTTTTTTTTCATTTTGTACTTGCTATAGAGCAATCAGGCTATTCGGACTCATGCTACAATCTGGACTACTTTCTAGTTCTAAACATTTAAATTATCAACTGTCTTTGTCTTGATTTATTTTAATTGCATAATATTTTCCACCATTGGCAAAGAGCTGCAAGAGGTTTGAGATAGCTATGATAGCAGACACCCTGTAAAACGTAAGTCATGTGGATTGCCAAAAGATAAAATGGTAAATGAATTTACTTTTCTTGGCACCTAGCTAAAGATTAACTATCAGACATGGGGGAAGTTTCTAGAAGCTTCTCACAGAAGTCACCCCTGTAACTCCCTGGCTCCCAAAACGTTGCCATGCAAACCCAATACAAATACACACATAACCCTCACGCAATAGCCACTTATATTATTTTACAGTTGAAAGAAACTAAATCCTCAACTAGCTCTTACCCTGAAGAAATAAACTATCCAAGGAAGAGCCATTTTGGCCTAGGTCCACCACAGCCCTTGGTGAGGCACTAGCGAGAATCACAGCACCACATCTGCAGGTGGGCAGGGCAAAGTGCTGAAGGCCAGGAGTGTGATCTTGAACGTTGTCCCTGTTCCTACCCCCCAATCAGGTACTGCCTGGGCATAAAGAAATTAAATCCAGGAACTGCTTTGATGTCCAGAAGGCACAGAGAGTTGCAGTTATGGACCAGGTCAGATGTCTCCCAGTCAGATGTGACCGCATGCTTATTCCTCCCCTATGCAACAGCAGCGCTCACATCCACAAACTTGGGCTTTCCATCATCTCTGGCTCCAGAGGACCTCCACACCTTGCAAAATGCATTGCTGGTGACCACTTTCTTGTAAAAGGTGGATGGACACTCCCTTCATTCCGTCCAAAATTTACTGCTCTGGGACTTGGTAGTTCGCTGTCATCCACAGCCTGAGAGGGTTCAGCCTCCTCTCTCCACTGCACAGTACTCAAATCATGGACGGATTTAGGTTGGAAAGGACCTTAAAGATTATCTAGTCCAAACCCCCTGCCATGGGCAGGGACACCTCCCACTATGAACTGAATGCCTGCAGGACTGTTTATAGGAGGCTGGTGTTTTCCTCCAGCCAGGGTATGCAGTCCAGGCTTCACACCTCATAAAACCTGAAACAGAGAGTAGCTGGAAGGGAAAGGAAAGGTAGGGAACCCTGCCTCCTTCCCCCTGCCTGGATGTCCGTCTCCGTAACCCAGCCGGTGCCGTCTAGTGTGAAATACAAACCCGGCCTTTAGAAAGCTCTCCAGGAAGAAAGGCAAGGAACCGCTCCAGCCACTACTGTACTGCATGTAAAAAGGCACTTTCCTCACTTTTTTAATCACCTCTTTCACACTGTTTAACACACACACAAAGTTATCCACTCTGTTTTGGGGAGGGAAGATGGGGAGAGAAAGATGCACCCCCACCTTCACAAGAGTTTCTGGCTCCACTTTTTAGTCTTGATAACAGCCTGGTGACTCCCTGCTGGTGGCTGAGCAGAGGGTAACTGGGTGCTGACTGCACTCGTCTGTCTCGGCTCCCTGGCTCAGCATGGTGGTGAACTTGGACTCCATTCCCTTTGCTGCACTACCTCTTACTGAAATTGTACCAGGTTAGTTGCTGCATGCTTCTACATTGCAGGCCCGACAGGTCAGTGATTCTGCACCAAATACGCAGGAACCAAGCTCTCTGTCTCTTTCATATGCTTAATACAAACCTTCCATGCTGGGATAAATGTTTGTTTGCCTACAGACAGCAGACAGCAACACATTCCTATTCAAATGCCAGCAGAAATCCAGAGAAAGAATTCCTCATCTTTCCTTTGTTCTAGATTCCTGTTTTATCCTTCTATGTTATCTATCAATGTTTTTATCAACAGCTATTCAGAGATCTTTGCAACTAAGTCAGACTATCAAAATTCTTAGACAATGTCATAATGGAAACACTTACAGAAATGGATTTATCATTTTCGGCATGCTGTGTGGGAGTGGCTTCTACTGCACATAACAAAGAGAGCTGAAACATTTAACACAATCTTAAGAATTAAGTAACACGGCCTCAGAAGCTTTTGTTAACTGACAGAAATGACTGCAAGCAGACTTCAGCTATTCAGAAAAATGAGTACAAGAAATATATCGCTTTTTTCTTGCTATTTTGACCTATCTGCAAGATAAAAATCTTTGTTCTTTTAAATATATTGTATGGCCAGAAACTGTGCAGTAAGAATAAATATACTGGAAGCTAGTAGTATCTGCAAGTTAGTATGCAATGGTATCAGGCACAGCATGAACCAATTTGGGGAATTTAAGGATTCTATATAGTCAGGTAATGAGTCATTTTACACTGTCAATGAAATAAATATTTTTCTTATCTGTAACTTTTGTTTATATCTTTCTATAAAACTCGTGGGTTTAGAGTAGTCAGTGGGTACATTTTGACAGTCTCTTTACTTTTATTACTCTTGTTACTAGAAATTGCTATTCTTGTCACAAAATGCATTAGTGTTTCCTCTTAAATCCTTTATGAGTCATTACACTTACAGATGGGACAGTCATAGTATTCTAGCTGTAACAATCTCAAAATATTCGGCATATCTTTCTCAAAATGTTGAAGTGTTCACTTGCATTTATTAAAAAGTGCTTCATGGAAAAAGGTTTTGCTATGCAAATACCCGGTAGATATATCAGCTGCCTGGTCTGACCTTTCAGTACCTGCTTCATTTAAGCCAGTGAATCTATCCTGGCTGGGGGACTCAAAATGGTAACATCTGTTAAGGATCCAAAGCACAAATATGTGATTTGATTCTGCAAAATTTGAAGTAAAAGTGAAGGTAAATACGCCAAAGGTATGACAGTCTGACTAAACGCATCTAACTGGGATGCTTTTTCTAAAAATTCAGAGAATAAAATGTATACTGATACGCATGTCAGAATACCAAACGAGGCCCAGTTATTGAAAACAGAGAAACAGATTTAGGTATAAGGATCCATGTGCAGGAATCATATTCCTACAGATTAAGTTAGACACATAAATGTTGCTTTTATTGCAGACTTGGTAGTTCTTAAGATTTACAGAATTATTTCTACTAGCAGAAATCACTTCTTCGGTTAGCTCAGGAACACACACATTGAAAATTCTGCAGAATTTTAATTAATATAAAAAAGCAATTTAAATAACTTTTTTACCTCCAGAATTTCTACATTAACTCAAAAATATAAACTAGAATATTCTTATCCCTGGCAAGGAAGCATACACACTGTGGGTTAAGCCTAAGTCAAAAAAAGCCCTTAAGAACATGCTAAAAAGTTTTATTCGTTGCATAAGGTTAAGTTCCAGCTGGTAGGAAAAAAAAAAAAGCATTAGCAGTAGGAAAAATACACTGAGCATTTATCACTTGCCAGCCAGAATTCGGCATCGACTAGCATTTCTGAAAACACTTTGCATTTATGAGAAAATGCACACCAAAGAAATTACAGCACTCCCTGCTCTCTGTAATCCTTCCTCACCAGATACACACACAATTTGAGTTATAATAGCCATTTCCCAATTATTCTCTAACTCAGTTTCTATTTAAAGTGCTCTGAGAGGCTTTGCTCTTGCTATGAAAAACATACTCAAGCCATCTCATCACAATTACTGAGAGCTACTGTTGCCAAGAACTAGGCATGGAAAGCTCTTTCCTATACAGTCAAGAAGAGGGATCTACATTTTTAGGACGCTTCTATCTCAGT
Organism: Charadrius vociferus; assembly: GCF_000708025.1. Taxonomy (NCBI): domain Eukaryota; kingdom Metazoa; phylum Chordata; class Aves; order Charadriiformes; family Charadriidae; genus Charadrius; species Charadrius vociferus. Next base: position 1,681,770 of record NW_009648793.1, read on the forward strand.
CTGCCTGAGGCTACAGAAAAAGGAAACGAGGAAACAACAGTAGCCAAAGATGAGAAATTGAGCCAAGAGGATGGTGGCTAAAACAGTAATTACTGCTCAGAAAGCCAGGGGATGATTTCCTAAAATCTTAGAGCTTTTGACTGAAAAGATTCTAAACATTTTCTAAGAAGATGGTGATTCAGTCCTCAAAGTACTTTTCACAAAGATCAGTCTAAGACCATGAGGGATATATCTGGGTGAGCAAAAACACATCCAATACTGCAGATAATGAAGGGGATTCAGGTGAAGAGACTGGGCATTTTTTCCCTGGGATGTAAAACCTCTGAGTGAATAAATGTGGCGTGGTTTTTAATACTGTTTTAAGTTAGCCATTGGTTCCAGAGCCCTACAGAGAGCTTTCCACCCGATGTCTTATTCTGATTCCAGGTACGGAACATAGATAGGAGGCAGAGTGTGATGTAGCTAATGCCATGGTTTGTCATTACTAGAAAGAGTAGTAGAAACAGAAAAATCAGCAAGGGAAATTGTAATGGATATGTTTTCCAGAAACATGAGATATTACATATACATGTATATAAGCATCAGGAAGAAGCTCATAGGGAACAAAGACAGATATAAGATAAAAAAG
>NW_009648793.1:1682428-1725580 GCF_000708025.1 Charadrius vociferus
AAGGATGAAATCAGGAAGCCCAAGCTATGGATAAGTGTACTACAATAATACATAACTATATATATACACACAAATAATGCATACATAAAATGATCAGCTAAAACTCTTCTGGAAATGAAAGGAATTTTGCACATAACTAAAGACTACTCATAAAAAATTTGCAAGTAGATGTCAAACATGGAGACAGCATGGCAAATCCCTGGAGGGTTTGTAAGGTGACATAAGAGGTCAGAGCTGAATGTCTTACCCATGTTAATATTTATCAGTCTAGGAAAAGTGAAAAAGAAATATAGAAGTTGAGACTGAAATAAGACACGAACAAACGAGGAGAAATACATAATAAAAGTCTAGATATAGGTCTAAAAAATAGAAATCGACTAAAATAGAAAAAATATGAACTCAAATATAGTTATGTGCTAATCTAATATGCTAGTCATAATATGAAAAAGGAAGAAATAGTCAGAAGTGTATGTATATACATATATAATGCATATATATATGATCACTTTGAAATAGAATCATTCGTTATTTGATACATTTGAAATAGAAAACTATAAAAGTAGAAGAATTTTTAAGTATGACTTCATGTTTACTATTAGACATTACTTAGGATTCTTGAGCAAGACTTCAGGCTCAGTTTTACTACATACTTTAGAGAAACTGCAGAAGTCCAAGCAGTCCGATCAAAACTAATTTCCTTAACAGAAGACAAAATAAAAAATCCTTTGATTTGACATTGCTAGTGCTTTCTGCAACAAGGTTTTGCTTGCATGAACATATATTTAACAAACCTGTAATAATTTACAAGCATGGTTCTGCATTCAGCAGTTCACAATAATGCTCTACAAAGCAGATTTTTTCAGTTAATAATATTGCCAGTACCACTCTAAGCAAGGATTTTAATAAAGACTTAGGAGCTTTCATATTCCCCTGCATGAGATAAGGTTCTGAGTCATTCTAATGAGAAAAACCTTAAGAGGTTACAGAACGCAGAAAAAAAAAATACAAGCCTGCCCAGAGTACCAAGGTCAGCCTGACAACATACCTGAGATTAAACATTGTTTGGAAACACCTGCCTGCAAAGGTGCATCCCAGGTTCACAAAGATCTACAATACTGATCACCACAGGGAAATTTCTGTTAGTTGGAAGGGGCTAAATACCTTTAAAATATGTGGAAGAGCGAGCATGTCTGCCATTGAGGATTTTTCCCTTCACTGGTATGATGAGAGAGAATATTTGCAATAGTTGGGATTTTTCTGGGCAGACATAGACATACATTTCTGATACAATCAACTTACACTTATCCTATAGCGAACAGGAAAAAAAAGGGTAATTATAGTAATTCACTAACCACTTCTTAAAGTCAACAACTGAAAGTAAAAGTGCCTCTAAATGGGCAACTGACACAGTTGCAGAGGTCTGCACTGTAAACATCAAAATTCAAATAAAGATGAAGATGTGCACGGCTGTTTCTTTAGATCTCGAGTACACTGCAGAAAGTCCCACAGACTAATCACTTCAGTAGTTTAATTAATTACTTTTTCTAGAGCTCACATCATATAAAATATGGCTTACTCCTATCTTCTTTCATCTATATCCAACCTATCCTCTTAAAAAAAAAAAGGGAGGTATAACTTTTCTCCCTGGCTTCTTTTTATGTGAAAGTCTTTTCACGCCTCCTATTATTTTCCCTATAATTTTCCCTATCCAATTCAGATTTGTATTACAACCCATTTGACTTTGCATTTCACCTACATGATTAATTGCCTACAGTAGAGCTAAAAGTCTAAGCAAAGACAAATAGGGGAATGATACACCTCTGTTGGTTTGACAGTAAAAAGATTTATTCTGCATACACATCCATGCGTGAGTGGATTAAAATATCTTGTTTTGGTCAGTTTATTGATTTCACAGTTTCCACCAACCAACACTTTAAAAGGCAAGTAGTAATTTTCAGGGCCTAATTTCAGGCTTCATAAATGGCCAAAATTTCAACCTATATGTCCCCCCCGACTAATAAAACAATCAAGCCATTTTTGGGTTTCCTAGACAGTGTTCCGAATGTACATTTGAATTACAACTTAATCAACAAGCACGGGTAGTACAAACTGTATTATTGTGAGGAGATATTGAAGCAATCAAGGAACTGAGGCCAGCGAGCTGTCACCACCTGCCCGTTATCACTGACCATCATGGCTTATGCTTTCTTTTGCCACACAGCCAGATGGTACCAGTGCCTCTACCCATTCCCTCACCGGAACAGGACTCCATCCACCCTTGAGAGAAGATCTAAATCACAGTAATTGCAGCTGGCTTTCACAAATCTACAATTCACTTCTTAGTTTCATTTTGCAATTGTGTTTTCTTCTCTCTCAGCAACTTCCCCGTTCTGCCAGATGCTTTTACCGATAGTTTTAGGAAAGACAAGATAAAAATCGATACTTTTCACAAGAATTTTCCTATTCAAGTAAAACAGCACAGAAAGGAAACAAAAAGAGTAATATTACCCTACAAAGAAATAAGTAGTGTTTGTCTTTAGAAAAGGCAAGGGATGTATGCCATGGAACATTTCACTCTCAAGCAAAATATAGGTTAAAAGAGTGCAGAAAGCAGGGAAGAAGAATCAGTGGCAGAAATGTTCGCAGGGAACAAAAATTCTCCAGAACAGTAAGATATCACTTAGATATCTTCTGTTTCCAAATACTTCGATATCCCCAAATACTCTAGCAAGCTTAGATTATCTTATTATGTAAAATCTGCCACCACCATTTTTCTCTCATATTTTACACTGTAATACAGAAAGACACATTGAATTGTCAACCATGACTCACCCAAGACCCCTTCAACTTACTGTTTTATTAATATCACTTTTTCATCTCATGAAACACACAGAAAAGGCAACACGCAGGCTGCATGAATATTTTACCTCTATCTGCATTTAAGTCTTATTAGGATTCATATTTTTTCAGTGCTCTACATATTTTTGGGAGGTCACCATTTAATGACTCTTTCTTAAGAAATGCCCAACTGAAAATAACTTTTCCTCTGCTTACTTTTACTTTATTTGCCTTATTTTCAGCACTTCCCAATGGCCAAAATCAAGTTTGGCTGAGCATGTTTCCAGCAGTCGTCTTCTGGCTTTAGAGACTGTTTTCTGACAGATGCAAGAATCCTTTGACCTTTTAGCTTTAGAATTCTTCATGATGAACGATTCACACATTCTTTTCTAACCTTCCTTATACAAATAGATCAAAGTTACTACCTGATGGTGAGAGTTTTATCTACAATGAAAATAAACCATTTATTCTCTTCATTGCTATTTCAAGTTTGCTACACTGTTCTTTGGGGGAAAAAAAGAACAGATCAGCTATGACCTCGTTGCCAGTAGCTACCTATCCACAATACACCTGTACAAAAGCTCCAGCTGTTCCTGACAAGCAGGGTTTCTGAAAGTTTTAGTAAAAAGGAAAATGAAAAAGATGAAAATACTTTAGGAACTGATTCTGCTCTGATTTACACCAGAGACAGAGCTACCATAATATATAATGCTGAAAGATGAAGACACATGGCTCCCTCAGACCCATGACTCAAGCTGAACAAAGTCTTTTTTAGAAAATTGTAGGCCCATCTAGAAGGCTTTGTCAAGACCAGATAGCAATTTGATAAGGCAGCAAGTCTACTGCAGTGATTCTCCTGAGGTGTTCTCCTTAGGGTCATGCTCTATGCCTTGGGATAAATCCCTGGCCTTCTTGCAGCATATTTAAAATTTGTTTTGGATTGGACTTTGCACAGTTTTGGTTAAAGAAGCAAAAGATTCAAAGCAACACAAACAGGCAAGCCAAAGACAGGAAGACTGAATTTACGTTCCTTATCTTTGCACACTGCCTCAAAAGAAACCATACGTTAGCCAAAGTTCTTTTTTTTCTTCCCCTCAATCCATAGCAGAGTTCCTTTAAACTAGTCCAGAAAAGAATAACTTTTCAGATTTTTCATCTACAGTCAGTTTTCTCACATAGTGCTTCATTTTGCAGTTCACAGGTGATCCAACATTTCCAGAAGCATCATCCCATGGCCTGTGCACCACCTAAATACTGAAACAGAGACAATGCTCATTTTGTGCCTTCATGGGCTACTGGGAATAAATCGGTTTGATTCTTGACCAAACCGAGAAACAAGAATTCCCCTAACTCTACCTTTCATTAGAGATAGTCCCTGAGGACCATTAAAGTGGTAAAGACTGCAAAAGTCATCAGCAAAGCACTGCAGTAGAAGTACAAAGCCAGTAGACAGTTGCAGTTTTTCAGCCATCAGTCTCCATGGAGAAAACACTGAGGCTCTTGTGCAGGTTGTCTCTCACTCCTGCTGCTTTGATGTAGCACAAAAAAGGAGAGCTGGAGTAAGGGAGGTACGAGTATATAGCACAGCATTTTAGTCTTTTTCCTCTTGCATAATGTTTATCTATTTTTCTAGCAAATATCCACACAATCTAAGACAGGAAAAGTTTTAGATTTTGACACAGAATAGAGAACTGACATGAAGAAACTGGCAGCTGTGGCCTCTAATGATTCTCACTGTATTAATTGTTAAAACCATAATATTAGCTTTGGGAGGTTTACAAGTCAGAAAATTGAATATATTTTACTTTTCTGACAGTTGCAGCAGAAACAGCTCCTGCTGGATGTTGAAGGAAATTTATAGAGCAGGTGCAAAACATGTTGCAAATCACACTGTCACAGAAAAAGTTTGGACTGGAAAACAGCTCTAGAAGTCAAGTTGTTCAAATTCCTGCACAAAGCAGGGCTAACTTCAAAGCAAAATCAGGTTGCTTAGCCCTTGCCTACAAGCCTTTTGTACCTACACACAAGTTAGTAGACACGTTTTGATTCTGGTCTGAAAGTCTTCAAGACTGGAGAACCCACAACCTGAGAAACCTATTCCATTGCTTAACCCACTCTCATCTTAAAATTCAGTCTCATTAGATGAAGCAGCAGTGTTTTCTCTGCACATTATTTCCATTGTTATAGTAACAATGGAATATGAAAGACGTCGGAGCAAATGATAGTGAGGAAAAATAAATTAATATTGCTAATGATCAATATACTATGTACCTTGAGCTACTGTGCGAGGCCAAAATTGTTGCCCCAATGTACTCTTAAGTTTGCCTGGTAGGAAAACACGTACACCATACAAATTCCTGTAGAACTGGGTGTCAGCCACTTTGTGGTGAGGAAGCAGACAGATTAACTTGAAGTTTCCTGAAGGAAAAAGTCTTTATTAGTGGAATAATAATTTTGGAAACAGTGGGAACCTCCACTACAGATGATAGGCCTTTCCTCAGCTTTTTGGGGGGCGGTTGGAGGAAGTCTTTCTTATTCACATTCTTTCCTTTTATAGACAGAAGATTCACTGAATAGCAATGAAAGGAAAGGCTTTTTCTCTAGTCAGTTCCTCTGTTTCACTCCAGATACAAGCAAGAGAGGTATGTCCAGTGCTACATTTCCCTTGTCATTCCATTTCCTTCCAACTATTCCTTAACATCGTACAGCCCTTTGACTATCTCACAGTTGTTTTATTATGCAAAATACCCCCAGAATCTGATCTTTAGCAATCATAAATTATCTAGGAAAGCCAGTGAGTAATGTTTTAAAGAAAACTTGCAAATAATAAAATAGATTTTAAAATGATGCCTGGAAAAGCTGCAATAACATCTGTCAATCCTGAGTAACTGCGTAAGAAATGGCTCACATCAAGAAAAAGAAGTATCTCTAACTATACCTATTATCTCTCAAAAAGGAGATACAGAAAACATTGATGATAATTCTCTGAAAGCATTAGCTCGAGATCCAGCAGTAGTTAATAAATACATTTCTAATACACTAACTACTTATGTATGGAAAGATGTGTTAAGAATCATTCTCTTACACTTTTTTTTCCCCTACGCATGCATTATCAACTACTTCTTGAGACAAGACAATTTCTAATTGGGTTTTGACCTGGTTCAGTTCTCAGAGGAAGATGCAAACCCAGATTAAATGGGTGTGGGGGTGAAGAGGAAGTGGGGCTGTTTGATGAGGACTGACCACCACCACCACTGAACACTATTGGGAAAAGAAGGCACAAAATATCTTTAGCTCTTCAGCAGAAATTGCAGTCTTGCAATGTTCTGCCTGCTTCCTCAAGAGATCCTTTACCAATCATCCCAATATTTCCTGCCATACCTCTTCTAAGAAGGTAAAAAAAGAAAAGGTAGCTGGGAGAAGCAAGTGAATCTGATGTCTCTTTCTGCCAAGTCTGCTTATCATCTTTTCCACCATACCTCTTCAACTTCAACCTATACCTATAACACAGTCCTTCAAAGGTGGAAAAGTGGTCCAAGTGAGGCAGTCAACCTTGGGTGGGTCTCAGAGGTTGTCTACACTATGGGGTTGGTACAGTCTGCAAGCAGGCCCCACAGTCTGGTCTCCTGACTATCTAGAGTAGAGACTGTGCTCAGTCTCTGAGCTTCTTCCCAGGCTCTGTACCTCCATCCCCTTTGCATGGAGTAGCCTCAGAGGCTGTTAGAACATGGAAAAGATAAAACTCTTATGATCTTCTCCTGGACACTAGAACAAAACAGGGGAAGCAGAAACTATGTAGGTGACGTTACTGCCAATAAATTGGCAAAAAAGGGCTTGATTAGCTAAGGCAATCACTTGGCTTCCTGGCCTTCATTTTCTAACTGAAAAAATACGAGAGGAAGTTTTCCTATGAAAGAAAGTTTTTCACAGGCTGACACATGTCTTTCAATTTCCATGCCTTTCTTGATTACACCTCATATGCCATTTATGTCCATGTTGAGGCCATGTAACTGAACAAGAAGCTGAGAAATAAAGTAGAAATGCAGGACACCAAATAAGTGTGGCTGAATTAAAAACTAGATAAAAATCCCAACTTGCATTGGTAAAAAAGAAAAAAAACAATCAGAAAGATTCTTGCCTCTTATAACCTTTATATTGGAAATTGCACTGAAGCTTCAGCTGCATAAAGGTTATTGACAATTCTTCCACTAGTGACAATTCTTCCACTAGCATCCTTCAAAAAGAGTTAAACTTCAGACTCCTGGCTGCAACTGCCATTTTATACCTTTGGTGCTTTTAGTCTATTTTAAATGTATTACATGACGTGCAACACAAGGGACTACACAAAATGTGTCTGGAATTTGATTTGCATTGTTTTGTGTCATTTAAAGGCTGAAAGAATTAAATACTTGCAGCTTATATTTAGAACTAAAGCTCCTTTATTGTAAAAATGTTTAATTAAATTGCTGCCATTCTTTCCTCTGTATTCATTGGTTACTATTTTTCTACAGCACAATCCATCAGGTAACATCATTATTCTTTTTCAGTGACTTTTCTGCTACATCAGAGCCATTGTGGTATCTTTTTCTCAGTGTATTTCTTACACGTACAGCGCTTAGTTTTGTTTCACTGTTCTGAAATATGAAAGTCAAGAGAATAATCAAGTGCACAATAAGCATATTAGATCTTTTTAGGTCTTGACTTTTAGCTGGTTTAAATTAATACTGTTCTCTGGCAGTTCATATAACCACAATGACTTAAATTAGCTACTAGATTTCATAAATACTTTTTTAAACATCCAAAGTATTTTACAGCCTAAAAATAAAGGCTAAAATTCTAGTCTCCTTCCAGAATTACCCTTGTCAGGTCTCATCAGACTCTTGCAGAAGTGCTCAGAGCACAATTCCAACAAGCAGAGAGGAGTATTTCTTACAGATGATGGGCCGTGCTGCACTTTTCAGTCAGTTTTCTAGTTTCCTTGTAAGTACAGTTTTTTGTTACACTAAGTCCCTGATTAAATCTCTGTGAAGGTCACCTTCAAAATTAGGATTCTGGAAAGCTAAAGGGGGATCTTCCACATTGGACTGGAGAGACTTCCAAATGCTGGTTTTGGTGTGAATTGGTTCCGACTGATCACAATTTTTGTTCCCTGTTTATTTAAAGGCATGCAAGTGCCCAAGGAAAATAAATTGTGGACCAATGGCTAAAATTCTGACAATACAAATTAGTAATCGGATGAAAAGCTTTTAAACTCTGGCAATCACATCGAATTGTATGGCTGCATTTCTCAAATAAGGTTCTAAGAATGGAGGAGAAAACAGATTATCTTATTATTCATACATCTCACAGTTCACTCTGATTTACAGAAGCAATTTTCTCCTGAGCAGTAGTAATTTTTGGGGAAATGATACTAAGTAATTATTCAAAGATATTTTAGGAAAATAAAATATACAGAGGCAACTTAGGTAGTTTTGGTTTGGTCTTTTGGGTTTTTGTTTGGTTTTTTAAATGAAGTTAGAATATTCCTAAGGAAGCATGATCTAACAGTTCTAAATACTACTTAAAATAAGTCAACTACTTTGATTACTGCTCTTGTACTAACTTCCACAGAAGAAAATAAGATGCTGTGACTTTTGAATACATATGAAAACAATGGGAAAGAACTACAGTTATTCATTAATTATTCCTGTACTCAGGAAGCCCTAGTTTTAATCATAATCAGGAAAGAAGATGGATCTACAGGCGTGATTCTTCAACAGAGAACTTGCAGGTCTTCTATCAGTGTATGAATATAAGTGCAAAATAAAACTAATGCACTGTACAATTCTGTGAGCAAGAAAAAGGTCCGTAAACTCTGAATTGTACTTCCTAGAACTGTGGCTCAAGGAGTCATTCTGTGAGCGTGTGCAGCTAAAAATATTCTTAATTGAAAGCCGAGACAAGGAAAAGGCTGATTAATAACAAAAGCTTCTTCTAGAACTGTTCAGCATGCAAGTTATACCCAAGACACTGTTACTTCCCTCTATACTTATCTGAGTACAAAGTCCTAGGTACAAGATAATATTACATTTTACACAAGAGGTAGCAAATTATTCTGCCAATGTATAATCAGTGTAACTAGGCTAAAAATAAGCAAATGTTGTAACTATATAAGGTTATATCCAGACAATATAAAGTCTATCTACATTTCACTCCCATGCTTCAAAAGCCAGTCAGGTGAGTCTACTACTTTTTAGTTACACACAGAGTTTATTTTATCCTGTCTTTTTTTTTTTTTTTTTGGTAATTCACCACTGCCTTGTGCTGGAGCATCAATGCAGATAAAGCAGAGCAATAGCTTTCTGCAGAGGGGCAGTGGGGAAGTCAGCGCATTGTCCACCTCACAGAATATCCTTGTCTACTTCAGAGGCATTAAAATGTGCAACAGTACATGCTTGAAGGAGGTCAAAGAAGGACGAAGCTGGCATGAATGGCTGTATATCTCCTAAGGTTTCCTTTGTCAAAACATGCACTACAGCTGTAATTAGGGCAGGTCTGTTATTTAACTCTTTGAGGTTCCCTGCTACATCACTTTAAATGAAATAAACAGAAAAGACCAAGATCATCTGGTCTTTCATCTGACCAGGATCAGTCACATCTGCAACTGCTGTTACATTGGCATCTTTACAAAGCCAAGTGTGCTCTTGGTGGATGACCACCTCTCAAGAAGTCACGTGGCAACTGCTAGCAATGCCCACTCATATTCAAAACGACAGATCCTGCTTACTATGCTATTACAACATTTATTGGGCAGCACCCAAGATGTAGGCTCTTCCACGACTTTAAGACTGACTTACTCAACTGCGTAGGCCCAAAAAAAAGCATCCTTCACAGGTAAAGGTGTATTTTCTTCAGAAGGCGTATTTAAATATGCCACAAGTGATTGTAATATCTATCTCTTGATGTCCTCCACATCTCCATTTTTGTAAAATTTGCAGAATTGCACTACACCTACTGCAAACTGATTTCTCAAAGACAGGGCATTCTGGCTTCTTGCCAGAAGGGGAAAAAACAGGGAAAAAAAACAAACCCAAACCAGAATGAGATCTACTTCCCCACCACAACAAGTCTCACAACTTCCAAACGACCCTTAACAGGTCTTTGTTTTCATCCAATTTGGTAAAAGTTGTTGCTGTTATTCTTCCTAGTGCTTTAATAAACAACCAACAATAATTCTTAAAAATATGTTTGCTTCCCATCTATGTTAAAAGAAACAGAGTCTGTCTAGGAGCTCAGATGAGAATATTGCTTCAACAAAACAGTATGGTGAGTACCGTCCTCTTCTTTTCCCCTTTTTGTCTACTGAGAAGCTCCAAAGATGCCATGGACAACACAAAGTAACCCATTTCCATCAGGACTGAGAGGACAGATGACTGTTTGTGCTGTCTGCCTGAGACGCCCTGTCCCCCTCACCCACTACAGGCAAGGACAGCCATCATGGCCAGCAAAAAAAAAGACAACAGAAGAAATAGGGTTTACCCTTCAGCCACGGAGTTCCTCCCCCGCAACACACAGCTGACTTGAGATAAGGTTTGAGACCTCTGAATGTAACACATTGCTGCTGCTGTTGTTGTAACTCTTGTTCTTCCATTTCAGCACTACATGAAAATATTTAAGGGGGAAGATACCTAGTCTGGCTCACGCAGTCAGAGACTAAGTTAATTTTTTTTCTGTGTTTCCTTACAAAGGAAAAAAAACAATCCACATTCGGGGTGAAAAGTACAATTTCTATATCTAGATTTAGCCATAAAAAAATGCTGCGCTATTGGAATTTAATAGCTTATGAAACATAAGGAAAAAAAACAAACAGAAAAGCTTATCAAAGCCCTTCAGCTAATTCAGTGACACCAGTTTTTACTGTGCATAATTTAGTTCCTTCCAGCAAAACTTTTTCATATGAGATATTTCAGATACCATTCTGCGTGCTAGATGTGCACAGATGTGTCCCATTCTAGTTCAAACATTTCAGATTTTTTTAAAAAAAAATAAGAAGTTAAAAATTCCATAACTAAACAAAATTGGTAACGCAAAACTGAAAAGCTAAAACAGTAAAGAAAGTTTTGTAGGCAGAAGTCTAAGATTAGGTGAGAACATCTGTATCTTCAAGCACAGGAATAGGAAGCATGGTAACATTTCGGATTTTGTTGAGAAATGGTATTTCCAACATTTCTATCCCTTAAGAAAAACGCACCCCTTGAGCTGATCCTGCCATATCAGAAGGATCAGGATGTAATATCAACCAAAAGATATTAACACTTTAAAAAGAGTAGGGGGAAAACAGCACATGAACTACAAAGTCTCTCAAAGACTAAAGTGCACCACTGGTATCTTTTTTAAATTAATAACTTCACATGGAGGCCTCAGTAAGTCATTCACAAAGTGTGATGCTCTGCTCAACTGAAAGCAACACAGAGATAAGCAAGGTAACAGAGAGTTCACAGAATGCATCATAGCACAAGATTTGAAGCTGGATGCAGTCTAATCATGTTAATTCAGCTTTATAACTCAGAGCTAATGAGTCATAACTAATTATGGTTTGTTAATTCAAGTGCAGGATCAGGGAATGCAGGTGGACTGCAAATGGACCTAGACTGGTTTGCTACTCAGGTACCTCCACAGCAGCTCTGCACCTGCTGCATGAAGGCTCCAGGAGGACAACCGCAGCTGCAACTGCACTTGCCAGGGTGTATTATCTCCACATGCTCCTTAGAACAAATGATGTCATTACATGCAACGCGGTTCTTTGAAACATGAATTTAATGCAGACAAAACACTATCATTTCCCTGAACACCATCTAAGCTTACCAGTGCCCTCCACTTCTTCAGTTTGTCTCATGGGTCTGAATACTTAGGTCTGCCTCTGCAAAGAAGTTACTAAGGAAAATGAGCTATATAAGATGCCCATCAGAGTAATAGAACAGAAAAAACACACCTTCTGTGAACATGGAGAAAGAGGTTATAGAATCATAGAATGGTTTGGGTTGGCAGGTACCTTTAAAGATTATCTAGTCCAACCCCCCTGCCATGGGCGGGGACATCTTTCACTAGGATCAGGTTGCTTAAAGCTGCATCCAACCTGACCTTGAACACTTCCAATGATGGGGCACCCACGACTTCTCTGGGCAACCTGTTCCAGTGCCTCACCACCCTCATGGTAAAGAATTTCTTCCTTATGTCTAGTCTAAATCTCCCCTTGTCCTTTTCACTACAGGCGCTGGTAAAGAAGTCTCGCTCCATCTTTCTCATAAGCCCCTTTTATATATTGAAAGGATTCAATAAGGTTCTCTTCTCCAGACTATATAACCCTGACTCAGCCTTTCTTCACAGAAGAGGTGCTCCAGCCCTCTGATCATTTTTGTGGCCCTCCTCCGGACTCGTTCTAACTGGTCCATGGCCTTCTTATGTTGGGGGCCACCGAGCTGGACACAGTACTCCAGGTGGGGTCTCACCAGAGGTGAGAAGAAGGGTAGAATCACCTCCCTCAACCTGCTGGCCATGCTTCTTTTGATACAGCCCAGAATATGATTGGCTTTCTGGGCTGCAAATGCACGTTGTCAGCTCATGTCTAATTTTTCATCTACCAGTATATCCAAGTCCTTCCCTGTCAGGCTGCTCTCAATCCATTCATCCCACAGTCTGTACTGATACCAGGAATTGACCTGGCCCAGGTGCAGGACCTTGCGCTTGGTCTTTTTGAATTTCATGAATTTTTCTCATGGGCCCACTTCTCCAGCCTGTCAAGGTCTCCCCTGGATGGCATCCCTTGCCTCTAGCTTACCAACTGCACCACTCAGCTTGGTGTCAGGTTGTGTATTCACGTTTGACAAAATACCTAAGTTACACTAAACATTGCTTTTGTACCTGTGTGGTTCCAAATTGGTCTGGCTATACGTTCAGCATGCAAGCAGGCTATTTTATAAGCTTATAGGTATAGATGCAATTAAGGGGACTGTGGACTGAGCCTAGTCATCAGGCCTCAGCAGCAGTTATACATGCATTGTCAACCTTAATTTAATGTCCTGGGGGAATAAGAGAAGGCTGATTGCTCCCCCGCATGAACAGCTCAGGTAGCTCATTAATGGAGCTGCACTGCCTGTTTTGTCACTCTGCTCACAGTGCCTTAGGCACCAGTGACAAGAACAAAACTTACGAAAAACAAACAATTCAGAGAACCTGCCAAAAAACATTACTGTGGCTTGTGCAGGGCTGTATCTCATCAGTATCAACTATCAGAGCTCACATCTGACATAAAAAAAGGCCAGTAAGTTGGTATGTATCTCACCCTGTTGATCAGTAAGGGCATCAAAATCTTTCTGGTACCTCACAATGCAGGTGACCCTGAGACGAGAAAAAGGGAAATTGGATAACTAATGGTAAAGGAATAAATCTTAAAGCATAAAACAAAAATAGATGTACAACAGTAGGTGAAATTGAGGGGATACTTCTTGAACTTTAATTGTTTTTTTTCCTCACACTGCTACATTTATTATAGCTGAACTGAGGGGAAAAAAAACCCATGAGACCACACTGCTAGCAGCTGCTGTGAAGCTGCTGCTCCAAGTCTATAATCATAATCCATCAAGTAATATAAGGTAATTTATTGTACACTCAGTGCTTAGTGTTGCTACATTTTCTTCTAGAAATAGCTTTGGCTCATTTGGGCAACATATTCTACTTTTGATTAAATTAACTGCTCGGGACCTGATTGATGGGAGAGTTTGAAAAGACAGCAATTGCCAACCTGGGTTGCTCATCAAAAGCTGGCATTTAGAAAAAGGTCCATTCACTGTATGAGAAGCTTTTTGCTCTGTGAAGAGCTGCGGTACATGATGCTGCGACTAGCCATGACCATCATTCAGCAAAGACACAAAGGCAATGTGCTAAGACGGAGGAATTTTAATTACACCAAACTCAGCTCTAAGGTATCTGTTTCCTGTATTTTCACCCAGGAGACACAGAAAGAGCAAGTACTGTAAACAATGACAAAACTCTCATAATAAAGCTTCTGGGGAACTTTGAAGGCTAACATTTTGTAAATTATGGCTGCTCAGAAGCAGGCCACTCCCTGACATTAATTATTTCATTTTATTGTTCACTGATACACTTGGAGGATGATTAGACCTTCTAATCAATTTGGTAATCAGTAGGATTAATTTCTCTCCTACCCTGTGAACTGCTTTTGTGGAAATATTAATGACTGCCAGTAGTGGAGACCTTCTGCTCTCATATTAAAAACTCCGGTTATAGGGTAGCAGCTGAGGTAGACCAGAACAGACACATGTAATTTAATAATAATTATAGATTATAATTACAGCACTATTATTGCTCTGTTCTATAAATTTCCACACAGCTAAACGTAATTGCAGATTACACTACAATCTCTATAGGTATGCTCATGGAAGTAACTCTGCTCAAATATTTTAATGTGAGCAGTTCAAGAACTTAAATACATGAGAACCTTTGCAGGACTGAGACCCACAAGCCTCATCCTATACCTACTATGAGCCTGGAAAAAGAATGGTTATCTGGAGGAATATCTTAGGGAATAGCAATAGGTCTGTCAATAACAAACAGGCTGTACTTTTAAAAAGTGCGAATAAACAATTATAAACTGAAAGGCAAAACAATAAGAGAAATGAACTTCCAAATGTGGTGTGGTAAAGGTTACTTCATCATTTTACTTCTATGTGCTCTGATCTGAGCGTGTCTGCATTATACCTAAGTTAAAATAAGACAATATTTTAAGTATCTACTACAACTAAATTAAGGTAAGAATTTAATTCAAATTTCATCATCATTTACACAAAAATCTACCATATCAATGAAATCATCTGAGTTACGGGCTTGATCACCAGATTTTAGTTTGCATCTCTTCTAAGGGTGAGGAACTTGCTCAGTATCCCCTGTACAATTCTCTGATTTCAGTTACCTGTGTTAATCCCGTTAATTGAAGTCTGCTAACTTCATCAGTTAGGATAGGGACTTACAAAGGTTTAAATCAGATGAGACTATTGATTTCTAGTTTTTCCACTAATGGTTCACTGAAAAAAGGTTTATCTATGTTTACAGTAAAAAATGGTTGGAGCAAGTCCTTATATGTCAGGAAAGTAACATATGCTCTCCTATAGGAGGAATCTCTTTGCAAGGAGCAATTGCAAATTACTGAAAAATGTGTACAAAGGAAGCTCATTGTCATGTTGCTGTCCTTACAATAGCTGCAAATATAGCCAATCGAAACAGGTACGGCTCAGCCTACCTCAAAGACAGCATTTGCTTTAGGACCCATTAACAAAAGAGCTAGAAAACTAACAAAAACGGAACCACTGCCTGGCTTGCTGACGTGGATGTCAATGACTTTTACAGAAATCAGCAACTGTGAGAAAAAGAATCCCATATCCAATTCATCAAGAGGAAGAAATGCAAGAGAACAGAATACATTTTAAAAGATTCGCTCGACCAGCATCATATTCTAATTAAAGAAAATAAGACAGACCATAGCAACGTACAGCACTCCTTACATACTGCATAGCTCAGAGGAATTACTCAATGTGCAAATCAATACCTGTCTGCCTTCGCAGAACAATGCAGGTGGTCTGACAGGGAGTTAAAGTGCTCTCTGTAATGAGCACAGTAGAGCCATTGACACTTAACTTTGAGAGTTAAAGCTATTTCAGATGTTCTGACCAGAAACTTCTTTGCAGCAGTGAAGCAAAAAAAAAAAAAGAAATTGTTCATCTCTCCGTTCAAAATAAGGATGAGGTGTAAAATTTTCCTTACCAGCCCTACAACCTCCCGACTTCCCCAACCAAATCTGGCAGCCGAACTAACCCCATTCTGAATACACGCTTTAGTTTTCCATACTCGTCCCTGCAAACCTTGCACAATCAAGATGCATTGAATTACTGAGCAGAGTCTGTTACTCATATGCTGTGACCCTGATGCATCTGTGCTGATCTGCCACGTACATGCCCTGTGCACTCTCAACAGCTCCGACCCTGTTCCACACCAGCTGGATTCATTGCCCAGTCACACTACTCATGTTTCGTGCTCTGTTGCAGAGGTGGTTGTATCAGATAATCAGACACGCACACCACGCTGAGTCACATTAGAAGGTACTGATCAGAAGAAAATCTCCCTGCAAAAGTAGGAAAGCCTCTTTCTGAATGGGCTTCTACTACTGGCTATCCAAGCCCGGAACTCAGAGCTCATGCATGTGTTTTTATTTCTTAAACCCTTGCTTATAATGTGAATTAGAATTTCTGCAAATGCCAATCCATGACAATCAGATTAATAATTTGTTTTCTTCCAAGTCTCTTCTTATAGCCCCCTTTTTTTTTTTTTTAAAAAGTAAACAAAGAGGTCTAGCACAAATCCAAGCAAGCTACAGATTAATTATTTCAATAAAATATACAACTGGGACTGTCTAGGACTGAGATTAGGAAAGACAAACTATGTCTCCAACAGCCATAGTGACTATTCAGTTGTCGTTTGAATACTGTCAAGTTCTACCATCCTTAAACCTCGGTGACAATTGAATAATACAGGACATGTCCCCAGGGTGACTTGTAGAAGGACTTACATCCTTTCTGTCCAGTCCTCGAGCCCATCAGATACAAGTCAGCTCTAACCCAGAAGCTATGTAACCATGCCAACACAGCACCACAGTGAAGACAGCATGCCCTACTTCTTAACAAGGTGCATTATTTTTACCTCTGGCTTTCCCTCATGTTAATGTGGCCTCTGGCTGCCCGGTTTGTCTTTTTTCATTCTGCAAGGGAGGAGGACACAACTGCTGCTCTCAGATTGACACACACTAAGATATTTCTTGTTCTTGAGTAGTTTTCTTCCAGTCAGTAACTAGCCTAGATCCACAGCCTGTGAACAACAGTTGTTTATGGTGTCAACTGATTTCCTTGGCAGCAGCTCCAGCAAAAAGCCTTAATACCATTTTGAACATTCACCTGGTACAAAGAACCAACCACGTACAAGCTTTTTTGACAAGCCTACCGGATACCCACGTAAAGAAAGAGACCGTATGTGTTCATAATCTTACCAAGATACTGTTATTTAGAGAACTTGCATAAGCAGTATTTTAAAACAGCAAAATCCATTTAATTTCACAATTTCATTTAATTTGCTAAATTTAAGATTGTCGAAGTATAGGTGGCTGTATGGGGATAGAAGCTTGCTGATCATTATAAAATAAACTTTGGAAAAGCTCTGCAATTTTATTTTCATATGTTGATGCACAAAGGTTAAGAAAATCATGTGCATTCTAAATAATGAATTGCGTATTTAAAGGAGAAATTTCTGTTTATTGGCTACTTGACCATTACAATAGTAAGAAAAGGCCGTTTGAAAACAGTGAAGTGTTTTGTTGTTTTGGTTTTTGGTTTGTTTTTTTTTTGAACCACCCCTCAAATAATTGTCAGCATAAACCTAATTTGTGGGAGAATCAAATCATCCCTACAACTGTGAAGAAGGAAAAGAGAATTTCAAGAGAATGAGAAAAAGGATAAGAAACCACAGCCACTGGCTTCAGAGCAAAGGTGTTCAATTCAAAAACCTTAATATTTTCCATGACAGAAGGAAAGGCACATTCCTCTGGGTTCACCTTTAAGCCTAGTAACATGCCACAGTATAAACATAAACCAAGAACAGCATAAAATAAATTTAAGTTAAAAAAAAAATTCCCTAAGAAGCAAGAGTAAACAAGAGATTTATGAAACATGCCTGGATAACTAGTTATCAGAATTTGGTTAGGATCAAACACAGCATTTGCTGCCAATATCCACACAGCAATGCTTCAGAGTCTGCATGTGGTCAAGCTGGAAAGAACGCTGTCTGCCAGAGTTATGGGCAACTGTGTTTTCAAAACGAGTGCATTAAAAAGTCAGACCACAGAAGCACCAGTGAATGGCTGAGGTTGGAAGAGGCCACTGAAAGTCATCTGGTCCAACCCCCCTGCTCAAGCAGGGCCACCTCGAGCTAGTTGCACAGGACAGCGTCCAGACAGCTTTTGAATATCTCCATGGATGGAAACTACACAACCTCCCTGAGCAACCTATGCTGGTACTCGGTCACCCTCACAGTGGAGAGAAAAGGGGGGGCGGATGGGGGTGGGGCGGCAAGTGTTTCCCTGTGTTCAGAGGGAACCTCCTGTGTTTCAGTTTGCCTCTGGTCCTGTCACTGGACACCACTGAAAAGAGCTTGGCTGTGCCCAGGACCATGCCAGATGGCTTTTGAAGGAGGGAAACTCCACAACCTCCCTGGGCAACCTTTGCCAACATTGACTCACCCTCACAGTAAATAATGGACCGGCACCCTCACAGGCAAACAATACTTCCTTGTCCCACCATTTACAGCTGTGGTTGACAAGTGAAAAAAAGTGGCACCCTTGTAAAATGTATTATTTGCTTGAAATATTCCATATTACCACAAGTTCCTGTTCATCTTGTTTAACCATGTTACCACCATGGAGAACATAGTCCTTTGGGAGGCATTAGTGGGCACACATTTGATGCTGTCACTGACCTGTGCCATTCTATTTCTGTTTTGCCCCTCCATTTCTTTTGGTCCTGATTTATACCCTTTAGATTTTCTTTGTGCGTAGGCTTGGATATATTGAGGTTTTCAGGATTCTAGTACTGATCTTTGACATGAAGGTAGGATACATCTTGCAAATCTGATATCCAAATAGTTTCTTTAATGGCTCATCAGTTAGTAGCTGAAAAGTTTTGGTCCTTGTTATTTTCTCTGTTATTTGTTTGTTAGGTTTCTGTATCTATATTTTTATCACTTCCCTGCTTACTTGTTATTTCTTTTATACCCTATAGTCCTTAACCAGGTATCTAAATGAAGCAGATAATCTCACATTCCAAATATCATTACAGATTTCATCAGAAACGTACTCAGCTTAAGAACAATTTCCCTAACTTTTAATCTGTAGTGACCCAAGAGACACGAGAATTGCAGCCAAAAAACTTCAGAAAACCAAAAATAAATAAAAAGTAACCAAACCCAGAGAGTGTAACATTTTTGAACTAGCAAACAGTATGGAAGGGAGGGTAAGATACTTTAAAACCTGAGGTAATTTACAATGTTATTTCAGTTCGAATACTCTTTATAAACACTGCTTTATTGCCGAATTGTAACTGAATTATGTTTATTTTGAGGAATGAAGGGGAAAATGTGTCAGACATCTCTAAAACCAGGAAACAAATTTGTCAGCATAAATTCTATTCAGCACTAGAATAATGTGATATGTGACGAAAAACCAACACACTCATTTTTTGCAGAAGTAGGAAATAAATAGTAGTTCAGCATTTACCATGCAACGGCTTGAAAGGAATTTGGGTTACTAGAGAATATAGTTGCTAAAAAATGCAAATCAACCTCTCACTTTCCCAAAACAGATAGATGAAATTTGTCTAAATTTTCTACGTGGCTGTTTTAGATGAGATCTCAGAAGCACTTTATCTGCTATCCATTTATGATAAAATTACACTGTTGTTTCCATAAAATACACCGATTTCTAACACACTGTCGCTCTCATTAACACCTGACTGTGAAACATGTTTCTTATCAAATTGTAAGAGACAACAATTTTCTGCTATCTTCTTTTGTATGATCAAAACCCACCTTCTGTTAAACACATGGACCATTCTTCTCTATCTAGAGGAAAACCATACTGCTTTTCTGTGAATACTCTGTTAATCACATGAATTAATTTGTTGATTTACAGCCTCTAACATGTGAACTGTGACAATGTTAGTGTACCAGCTCACATATCATATCTGTCTGAGCTGTTAAGCTGCCAATTACTAGTTCTTTTGGGCGATTAGCTTTTTGACGCTATTTTTGCCACTTTTGTCTATTCTAAAATAGATGGACTGATGACTAAAATTTTCCCCAATCATAGGTGATTTAAGTTTTTTTCTAAAGATTAAGACAAAAGGATTTACTGTACAGTTCGAAAGAAAAATTATGAAAACTATGAAAAAATTTAAAAACACAATATGGGTTTAAAAAATGTGTGGATTTCCAGGTACCTGGACTTCCTCAGCTACTTGGAGCTTTAATAGGGTAAAAGTCTCTTCTTCTCACTGTCTAGCAAATCACTTTTAAAGACTATGACACTTCACAAAAATGCTTATTTTATGTAAAATCACCAAGGGGGGAAAAAAAGCTTAAAAGGAACTGGAAGACATCCAATCTACTGTTATTCTGCCTTAGCTGAACAACGATTTTGAAAGTTAATTTACATTCCAATAATTTTCCCTTGCTACCAGAAAAGAACTGGGTTTACAAGAGCATTACTCCCCTCTTCTATTGATTTATAACCTTCCTTCAGTGGACAGCACTGTGCCAGATATGATCATTTCCAAGAGCCTACAGTGGCCAGCACTCCGTAACATACAAGTTGAGAAAAATGACCAAGTTCACAGAACAGCTCCACCTACTAAAAATCCTTCCAGATGTTTGCATAATTTGTAGAAAACAATTCCAAATGCTCCTCTAAATTTAAGTCAATTAATCATTTCTATACTAGGATAGGAATGATTGTGATGGCCAAGAGGCCTTATGCCAAAGAAAAGCTCGGATTCAAACAGAGAAAATCACAACTCTTTAAAAGGTAATTACCAGCTACTGTGCAGTGTTAAAGCTCTTCCCTTCTATTAATACCCAGAAAAGCTTCACTTTCCCAGAAGTCTCACACAATTGCATCTTCTTTATTCTCAGTATTGATTTCAGCTGCTCTGAAATCAAACATTCCTAACAATAGTTTCAACACATCATAAGGATGAAACAGATCAAAATGGAAGAATATGATAGTACTAATATCCTCATCTTTTTTCCCCCCATAATATTCTCTGAAAGACCAACTCTTAAAAGTTCTTAAAATAGTAAACGCCCTTTATAAACTGAGAGTAGAGAGAAGCTGTTCTGAGCAAAGCAGGACATGGAGGTAAAAGTGCAGCTTACAGTGATCACTGAAATCCAGTGGCTCACTGGATTTGCGTCATTTGAATCATATGGGATTTTTTTTTCCACCGCTAAGACATTTAAAAGTAAGTTTGTATTTTGTAGTTGGAAAATATAAAAACCAAGTTATATTCCTGTGTGCGTTTGTGGTTATTCCTAATCTCATTGTGCGCATCACTAGCCTTTTCTTTCCAGTTTCTTTTTTTTTTTTCTTTTATAAATATTTTCCATTCCAACTTGAAGACATCTAGAATTCCTGAACTTTTCTCTCTAGGTGTTTATTTCCTGATATCCCTATCTTACTGATCTTCACTAAAATTTAAAACTAATAAATAGCAAGCCTGTAGTAGAAACAACTAATTTTATTTTTTTTTCTAGCAAGTAAATAATGTTTCAGGTTGAAAGAGCAACCTTTAAAAGAGCAAGCACAGGTTTGATGAGATCCTGAGATGAACCTGCATTCATAATTTCCTTAAATAATTTCCTTCATCAGCCCCAAAATACCAAAAGATCTGGCTTCAGGTCTGCTGCTGCTGTCCTTGCTACAAGCCGGCCCTGGGTTTCTCTGTCCAAGCTGCGCTGACAGTGTGCCTACTTGCTCATAGTAAAGGACCAATCCTCTTTTTTTCCAGAAGTTTCATCTGATGCAGCATGCAATAATCAGGGCAAGATAGTCACATAAATTACTAAAAGAGGTATCACAGCAGTCAAACTAAGAACAACAAAAAAAAATCAGCTGTTTTTCTCCAAACGGTAATTATTTTATATTTTTTATCTTTTAATACCAATACCTCTTTGCATGTCAAACAAAACCCAAAACCAGTTCTCTTTGCAAGCTGCTTTCTACTTTTGTAGTTTTCTCCAAATTTAAAGAAGCAAACATGACTACGGCATTTGTTCTTAAAAACTGAAGTTTGAGAAGTGATATCCCTAGCACATGACCATTGCAAGTACATACCTACCATCACTTAAGTCTTAAATTGTAAGGTTATCATCTAATCAGGCTTACAAGCATCTACACTTATCTCACCTTCTTGATTACAAAATACTCCTTTCCTACAGCACTACAATATTTCTCCTTTCCCAAGGGAACTTTTAATTACTAAATGTTTTTACCGGCCTTTTCTTTTAAGGTAGCAAGATTTAGCTCTTTTTTTTTCCCCCCTTCTTTTTTTTCTCCTTCATTATTGTAATTGTATGGAGACTGAGTTAGCTCTTTTGTCTAGATCTTTGAGGAAGTAGAGTTATGATCTGTCATTCTGATTTACCTAAATAACTAAGACACAGCTGATTTTTACTAAAGCAAATTGCCTTCGTACACCACTGCTTGCTCTAAGATTTTCCAGATTATGGCAACTAAAATCTCTACTTTTAAAACTAACACAGGAAAACATACCATAAAATCTCATGTTATCTATGGTGCAATATTTACTATTATTATCTGTTTGTCTGTAGCATTTAGAAGCTCCAAACAGGGATGACAGCTGTGTACAAAAGACAATCTGTTTTCCAAACAGCTTAAAACACATATTTTTAATTAATTCAAATTCAGTATTTTAAACTGTCGGCACAAACGACTGAGAATTTCACAAAAGCCAGAAATAAAACACATCCCAGCAGAAGAAAAGCAAACAAAAGGGAAGAAGCAGGGGAGCCTGAAGGAGTATTCACTAGAAAGTTAAGAGACTGGGCTGTTAAACAGAAGATAAGAGCAAGAAACCAGATTAAATGAAACAGAAGGAAGAATGCAACAAGGCAGTCAAAACTTTAACTTTGAGAAACAGTCAAACAATAAATCTGCTGTAACATTATTAAATGAGAAGAGGTGGATAAGTAAAACTTGAAAGAAGTTTTTCTGTATACCATGATTCTCACTCATTGTCCCCTGCTTACCTGAACTGGGAGACCTGTCCAAATATGATGCGGCTCCCTTTTTCCCCCACCGTATCTGAATAGAAGCAATGAAGGGGAGAGGAGAATAAGACTGCTGAGAGGTGGGTAGACACCTACACCTTGTCCTGGAATAGATCACACTCCTAAATTCCCCAATACACACAGTGCTAAATTCAAACAGAGCTTTACCGTTATGGATTTAAATGCTGTCACCTAATTTGTACCTGTCAATTGATGCCTGCTTCCAAGCTTTTCCAGGATCAGCAGCTCGGCTGTTACGGATAGAGTGTGGAGTTATTACAAAGACAGATTGACTGCTCAGATAGTTTGCACAGCTTACAGGGACTGTGGTCTCAGGGATGCAGGAGTTGGGACACCTGCCCACACATGACCATGCTCTGTTTTAAGTACTGGGCTACAGCATAATCTGAGTACGCAATCTTCTTCACTGGCTCGCTGTGCATGGGATTCTGAGACACCCTAGTGTGAGAAGCAGTCATTTCAAAGTCCGCCAGTGGTACACTTCAAAGATTGTTGTATTTTTCTTAAAATTCACATACCCCTCTAGTTACATGCTATTTTAGTTTTTGATGCTATGACTTGACTTTCATCTTCAAAGTTACTACCAAGAAACAAAGCATAAACTCATGTCAGAAGCAGAGATTTGACACTGTACAAGCAGTAGCAGTAGACACGGTAATATGCCTCCCACAATAGCATGAATAATGGAAATTGCCCTATGACACATCATATGCCACTTGACTTCAGGCAACCAGTTCCTTGATTATCAAATCATGATAATCAGTGCAAGGCCCATTCTTTTCTCTGGTGCAGTTTTACATCCTTTCAGACTCTTTTACTGTTGCATAAAAAGATCACAGCTATAAAGATGAAATACACTTTTGAGACTTGGCTACTACTGGCTTTGGCACTGCTATATAAGAACCATGACTCATTTGGAAGGAATGATCCATTAGGAAGTAATGATAAATCTGATATCTAAAAGAAAAACTCAGTGCCATCTTTTTCACACAGTAACACACACAGAAACTTTTCAAGTCTTTAAAAAGAAAATACTACACCAATAATTCTTTCAAGTTGTGGGGTGGGGTGGTGGTGGCAGTGTAAGTCGAAATTCTATCTCTGTTATAGCAAGACTACAAAACAATCACAGAAAGTAGAATTTTTCCCTTCTCTCTCTCTTTTTTTTTTTCCCCCTTTCATTTGTTTCTGACTGCATCTATAGTCTTTTTCCTACTAGTTGCCTTTGCTTCCTGCATCAGCTTAAGAGGAAAAGGAAAGAAAGGCATTATGAATCATATTCAAATAACACTCAGGCAATTCAAAGCCTTGATAAAGTTAACGTAATATATGTTGAATACTCTGTAAATAAAGTCAAATTTGCCATGACCTGTGAGGCATTTAACAAAAAAAAAAAATAAGGAAAACCACTACAAAAATAACAAACTTCGAACACAGTTTTCAGACTATATCTGGAGATAACTGGCAGCTTTTTATTTCAGAATAACGCTTACGCATGGAAGGGAGAAAACCTTATATAGATACACATCTGTGAAAACAAGACCTTTAAAAAACACCACTAGCAGAATTATTTTGAGTTAATAACAACAGAAATTTCAAATTTATGACCCCAGATTTCACATAATTCATTAATTGATTATTCCCTTAAAATGGTCTCTAGGCTGAATATTGTTTACATCTTAAAAACACAGGACACATTCTCAAAAATCTAAAACTTGTGCCTAAGTACTAGTCACCTGTTTTTCTGGCTGGACACTAAAGAGTAAGGATACATTGCTTGCCCAAGCAGCTTCTGAAACCGTTCAACTTGATATAAGTGCAAGTCTTATATTTAAACAATAACCTCAAGCATTAAGGTAAAATTATTAAATCTGTAATTTAGTCATGAATTATTTATACAAATCATATATTAGATTTTTATTAGGCAACACTTTTGTCTCCCTGTGGGCCAGACAGTTCAACCAGCTTTGGGAGAAAACACGTACAGGGCATGTTTGCAAAGATGGAGTAACATAGGTTCCAGATCCAAACAAAACACAGGTGTAAAACATTCTGCCTATACAGGCTTGCCTGAATGTATACACCGTCTTCCACCCCTTTTTCTCTTCCTCAGCCTCGAAGGACAATGAATTTCCTCCTCCCCTCACCTTCTCCTATGCATACACGTCAGCTTTCCTGTTATGAACAAAAAAAATCCCAAAAATTCTTCTCTGAACCTTCAATGTTACCTTAAGACACACTAACCAGCCTAAGTCTCTGCATTGCTATAGAGCTACAATATGACAGATCAAAAGCTAGACTCCCAAGACAACTGTTCCCCTCTACGATGCCTCTGCATTCCACAGGAGGACCGTGGCACATTTATTTTGTACTTCCAAGAAGAACTGAGATACTCTTGAAGTCTGGTCTAATTATTCTTTACAATATCTGTGAGTGTAGGATGGAATAATGTGTTTTGGCGTGATTTCAGGGACCTCTCGTCCCCATGTATGTATCTAAATTCCTTGCTTCATTCATTCTTCAACAGAACCTCAGTTTTCAAAACATTTTCTTTCTTTGTTTTCCCTAATGATTTGAAAACAGTTCATTTTCTACTCTAACGTTTCATTTAGGAAGCTTTTCATCTGCTTAAATACCTTATGAGGAGACAAAGTCTTTCCTTTACCAATACACCTTCTTTGACACAGATCAAGATAGACACTTATAGAATATTAGAACAGCTCAAGAAGTCAGTTTTAATTTACCCATATAACAATAGTGTGTATTTTCCATCATTCTATTGAGGTCACATAACAGTAAGAAGCTAATATTTGTCCAAGGAGTAATTTTTAAAACTTTATTATTATTAGATCTTGACTTTTAAAAGGCCTGCATATCAGCTGTATCTTCTGATATCATTGACGTTAGCATAGGCAATTAATAATGAAGATACTCCATCCCCTGCCAAGAATAGTATTTTAACAGATTAACAATTACATAAGAAGAAGTTTGAAACAGTCCAACACGCAAAGAAATATGACAATTCAGAGGGCCATTTTAGCTTTTTTTTCCTGGAAAAAGGCTTCACAAAAGTTAATTGCATGATATCCTAAGGTGTGTCATTTAGAAATGCCTTAGGAACATCAGACATTGTAACTAAAAAGCATATTCATTTACATTTTGGCAAATAAGCCTTTGAAACACACTTTTTATTCTCTGTAAGGAGGCCCTACTGGGCAGGGAACACAAAGAATGAGAACTGTTCCAATAATCCATGTCAAAACAAGAGACTCCTTTCATTTGTACTCCGTGCTTTATCATGATCAGCAGGTGGAAGGCCATCAGAATGACACAATACAAAACATTTAAGACTGATCTTCAGTTTCCAAGATTTCAGCCTAAAGTCCACTAATGACACTACTCTATAGAGAGTATCTCAAGTAACGTTGAGACACATTGTTAGAAGCAATGCTAAACCTGACCAAGTTATTATTTATAAAGCAACACTACTTTCTGCAGAGTACAAAAAGTTAGGAAGTTATTAAAGTGACAAGTGTTCTGTGGTAACCTTATTTTTGTAATCTTTGTCTGTAACTACGATAAAAATATCCTTTCCTCAGGGACAAATGAAGCAATGAGCTACAAGAGATTCTTTTTTTTTTTTTAATCATATAAAAACCGTGACTTATCAGGGCACTGCAACAAGCACCTGCTTTTCTGTCTTACGCAGCATAGGTATTACCTAGTTATAATTCTTCCCTAAGGCTGTTGGAAATTTCCCTGCTCTACTGGAATAAGAACATTCAACATTCATTCAACAGAAGAAACAAGAGAAAAGACTGTAAACATGTCCAAAGTTTTTGGTGGCTTTTTTTTTTTTATCTGGTGATAAAAATGCTTATCTATTTAGCACCCACATAGACTATGGGGCCATTCTTAAGGCTTTATAGGAAAAAGGCAGTAGTCTCTGAGGGTTGTCAAAAACCTACAGAAGCTTTAGCAATTCACTAATTCACTTAAATTAGTATCCACTTTGACTAAACCCTTATGCAAAACACTGGTGACTTAGGAGAAGCAGGCAAACCTTTTCTCTTCCTCAAACCAAGGCAAATGCATTATCCCTTAAGCTTAGATGGGGTGAGAAAGCAAGAACAGAGGGAACTGAACAGGCCTTTGGAACATCAGGTCTTCAGTTCCACTGGACTCTGGCTGTATGCACCCAAGTTTGAACTAATTAGGCGTATATATCAGAGGAATTCTTGTGATCCATTTTTTGCCATCAAATTCTGTAACCCCATACTTTAATTCAATTCCTTGTTGACACAGCCACATCACCCATGATCTGCCATTCTGAGGGCACGTTTATTTTTCCTTACTTGACTCTTCTTAGCTATCTTTTCTAGAATTTTGTAGCTCTCCTGAATGGATTTTTTTAACTAGCAATGAGTATATTAAAATATACCTTTCTTCTAAGAGGGAGAAAAGAACACAGGAGCCACATACACACATAAGTAGCACTGTGTACGTATACATGCACATATAAAGTGTAATGTAAATTATAAGCTGTTTGATTATGAACACAAGAAAGTCACAAGAAAGCCTCAGCTTGCTGGGGTAGGAGTGGTTGTCCACAGAATGAGACTGCACAATATTTCTGTCAATTCCAGTTGTCAGTAATTCTTGCCACAAAAAAAAAGTTAATAATTTACCACCTTCGTATACCGTTTGCATATTGATCTGCAGGTAAGCAAATAACAGCGCCAGAACCCAGCTAAGCTTTTATATAGAAAGAGTTGGCAATTAATCATTTAGTCATTACTTAAGCAGCACAGACAAATACAGAAGTGTTCAAGCTGCAATTTTACAGTCTTCAACATCAGATTCATGTACCATCGTAGCACCAAGGTGACCCATGTCAGGTAAATATACATTGCATTTCTAATCATTAAGAGCGTACAACACCTAGAACCACCTCAACTTTTTTTTCATAGCAGTGTACTAAGCAAATCCCCATCCAGGAAAAAGGCTGCCAGTGTAAAGTTAAACTGTTGGTATTTTTTGAAGGTGTTTGAAACAGCAGCGTACGGTTATACCAGGATCAGAGTCTTATATCATTTTGTTGTGTAAGGAATCCTAAAGCTGCAGGTGCTCTATAATCAACCTGCAGTCTCACAGTGTTGCAATCTATTTCACCCTGCCCAGAAGCTAGGCTAAACTAAACTTACTTGAGCTATCAAAAAATAAACACATCAGTTAAAGAAAATTAATCTTTTTCTCTGCCGTAATTTTTCAGGACTACATGAGCCATGTCTAGTTTGAACAACTCTTAGAAAGTAGGAGATACTTAGGTAACTTCTCTGCAGGCATTATGCTGTTAAACAACTTACATAAAGTGACTTTTCACATCAACAATGGGATAATTTGTGGGATTCCTTTCTGAAGGAAATAGAAGCATAGCCATTAAAAAAACAGGCTAAATGTTTAGAAGAGAGAGCATTCAAATAGCTCCAACCCTTAACACAACAGAACACTATATGAATGGTACACTACTTTGAGGGTTTGTTTGTTTGTTTTTGTGTTTTGTTGTTTGCTTTTTTTCCAAAACTAAGGACTTTCCATTTTAGTTCAAGCCATGGTACCATTATGTAAAGACTGTTAGTGAATTGATTCAGACTGCTTTCATGAAAATCAGCAATTTAAGAAATAGCTTCTGTTCATTTAAGGTTACAAATTAGATATATAAAGCAGCCCTTCATCCACCACTGAAGTGCAGCCATCTGTTTTGTAGTAGGCATTTAAACAGAACAGTTTGAAAAATGAAAAAAAAACTATTATAGCAAACTGAGAAGAAAAATACAGACGTCTTGAACAGAATGCTCAGAGTGGTTTCCCTTGAGCAGTTAAGAACTGAACTTACCACAGCCCAAAGGCCAACAGCTACAAACTTTGGATCCTGAAAATCAGACACACAAGTCCAAGTTGAGACAACTAAATACATCACTGTATTTGTAAAGCTATTAAACTTTTTTTTTTCTTCTTCAAAAGAAGACTGTAGATGTCAGTTCCTAAATGTGGACTTAAATCAATTGACTTTGTTTCCCCTGCTCTTTATAGCTGCAGCCTTGGTCTGCACTGGCCTTCGCTGGGAGTATGCAAGTGTCTATGGTATGACGGATGTTGTCCCACCATTTAGTGGTTCACAAAATTTTGTTGCTTATAGTGAATGACACTTCCAGGTGGTCTGTCATGGATCTTATATGTGTTATCTAAAACTATGGCAGTCGTTATAACAGAGATAAACAGACATCATGTGTTGTGAAAATGGAAGTATGTGGAAAACCTGCTTTTTATGTAATAGTCTACGAGAAAAGGGGGCTTTAAATTGTTTTCAGTGTAATTCTCCATCTAAATAGGGATTTTGCTTTCTTTCTTTAGCAATATTAAATAAATTCTGAGCAGCTTGTCTCAGAAACAGATGCTTAGTGTAAAGCCTGATTGAAAATATTCATAAATATACCAAATATTTTTATGAGTAACTAGAATATATTTTTAATAGCATATTACAAATTATAACCCCAAAGGAAGGCAGTTGGAGTTTAATTATGGACTTTTAAATCAGGAATTTAGTCTCACTACTTTATTTCTCTATAATTTACCCTTTCAGTCTGTTGGATATTACTGTGACATATCAAAATGCCTTAGGATAGGACATCTCCCAGCTTTTAAAACAAGAATCAACTATCCTCTCTCAGCAGCTGAAGGGAATTGTTAGTCAAAGTAGTAGTTTGGCTTCCCTCCACCAAGAGATACATAGGTCTTTCCAAAGAACAAGTTACCATCTCAAGATGACTTGATAAACGCTTGTGTGGTCACTGAGATTTTTCTGGTTTAGCCAATGGGAAGAAACACACATCCCAAGTAGAAAGAATTAAGAAGCCACTATAATGCACGGTATACTCGCTGCATTTTCAATACTAGCATATGCATTGAGTTAACACACTGAGTAATAGTAACAGATCCCTGCATCTCTAAATTAGGTCTCAAAGAAAATCTAAGAAGACCCTTTAAAGAGACAATATGAAGCCTAAACGTATGGTTAAATGATACCTCGATAGCAATTCCTACATTTTCCTGCAAATACACTATTTAACCTGTCTATGTCAGTCTATTTCTTTTGGCGTGAATACTCCAGTTCATACATGTAAGTGTACTGTACATACGTCAAACCAATTCTTTCAGTGTCTCATCTAATGTTAAACATTTTCAGATAGTAACCTTACATCAGGTCAGACACAGTTAAAGACAGATATATTAGTTCAGTGCTGAAAAATTACAGTCAACTGTAAAGGCTTAGTCGAGGTTCACCAGGGAACGGACTGCACGTTTGAGCACGCTTATTAAAAAAAGTTTACATTCTTAATTTGCTTGCTCCAGTCTGTATAGTGAGAAATCCCAGATTTATTGAGAAGTGTTAAATGTTAACAGTATTTTAAGTGATCTGAAGAGAATAAACTGTATTTGTCTCTCTCTTACAACACAAAACACTAAGGAGCATAAAAATTTATGATGCATATATTCTTGTATCTTTTAGATGTGTCTTTTCTGCTCAGGACTAGAAGAAGAGTGTTCGGCTTTGATGGCACTGACACTATTGTTTTTCCTTTACTGGATACAGATGAATGAGTATCATCTGAAGCTTAGTATTATGACTCCAGTCTGATTTGCAGAGTCCAAGATCAGGATTCATATCCTCAGCTGTCTAGAAGATAGTCATCAAGGTTAAGCAAGTCATCTAGGTTTCACCTGTAGTTATTGGACTGATTTTAACACCCAGTCTAAATATTTGTTTTAAACCTGCATTAGTACCAATAAATTCTGTCTGAAACAAGGTATCTCCACAGGGCAATCGTTTCACATAGGTATTCCAATGATGAAGAAGCTTAAATAGCTTTCATCCAACTTCTAGTTCAGATGAATCTACCCTCAGGATCCCATACAAGACTCATATATCCAAGTTTTCATCATACCAGTATCATAATTGACCCAATTTCAGCTTGTTCTACTCCCTGATATCCTAGTGGTCTCCCTTATCTAACTGTATATTATTTTCTATTCTAAGAACAACTATGAAATACTGTATGTAATCAATATATAATGTACTGTAAAATGTGAAATATAGTCAGCCACCCCAGGAAACAAATCTGAGGTTTTAATTGTAGATATCAATATCTTTATTACAAAACTGTAAAAAAAGTTACTGGTATAGAAGCTATTATTATTCTAAGTTCAGTTTCAGAATAAAATCAAGCTTCCGTGCAGGTCTGATTTAAGTTAGTCATAGCCTCACATAGTCGTTCGCTTCAGCGGCCAGTCCAGCCCTAATCAATTTACCTTTATGCAAACTTGATGCTTAAAAAAACCTCAACGTAACAAAAATCCAGCTCAGATAACTACAAATGCTGATATAAAGGTAAATATACCTTTATGTATGTATGTTATATATGTAAGTGACCAGAATCCTTTACTTGTTCCTAGAGGCTGTAAACTTCAAGTAGAAATTGACATACAGCTACAGAAAACCCACAAAATTTAAAAGTAATGGTTGAATTTTATAGGCTTGAAGTTAGGAAGCTCACAAAATTCAGTACTAGCATCAATTTCTGAATGGCGACAACGCAGAACTCTACAGAGAACGTATTGTGATGATGAAACATCAAGCAATTCAAACCTGCTTGAATGTACAGAATGGAAACCTGACAGCCGAGCACACTGACCTATTGTAAATGGAACTGAATCAACAGAGGTAACCACAGACCAAGAAAGGCCACCATTTTTAAGTCTTAAGTTGTCTTTACAGTGTTTTGCAGATATATCCACGCTCATCCTGGCTGCAAACCGTGTTGTCATTGGCAACCACTTCCAGGATAGAAGTTGTGTAACCATGTGGTTACGATATTTTGCTTGACTGAATAAGCTCACTGTCAAAAGCATTAATTTGCTCAGCCAAAATATTACTGCAACATAGCTACGACATTCCTTACCAAAAGTAAGGGATGACTCAAGTTGACCTGCCCAAATAAGGCCACCTGTAAATTTAAGTCTGTGTACAAAAGAAGGGTATAGATGTAGCTTCAGAACCATAGGTGCTGGATCAACTGGATCGACTTTGTGCTTTTTGGGAAATGACTCTACTCATTGTCCAAACTGATTTAAAGTATTGTAGCCCCCACTAACAAAGTGATGATGTTACTATTTGAGAATCTGATTTGCTAAGGTACATCATAGGCTTTATTATGTAGTATAGCTGGTGGATTTTAGCTGGTATCTCCCGCTGGATTAGATCACAGAAAGAGCTTCTGATGGGGTATGCATATGCACACTCTTCTTGACCAGGAGATGCCATTGTAACTGTGCCCTCACTTTGCAAACTAGGCAATATTTGAGATAGGGAAGTGTGTTTCTGGCTATGCACGGTATTCACCAGACAAAGCCTATTTCACCCTGATAACTGGTGCATATTCAGCATATATAAAAAGAAGCAGCACATTCAGGAAACTATTTAGGTTTTGTTTTGTTATTTGGTTTTGGTGGTGGGTTTTTTTCCCCTTTTGTTTTTTTAGGACAATTTTATTTTTGGAACAATTCTTCTTAAGATAAACCCATTTCAAACTGATCAGGGTGATTCAAAGTTTTTCTCAGAGTTGGTCCAAAACCAGCCATCTATTTGTTTTTATGGAGTTACAAAACATGGGATTCTATATTGAGATATAATTTCCAATAGAATAAAAATGGAGACATAATTCTTGCCTCAAAATTCTTATAGCTAATTATAGCAAAGGAGTGCACAAAAGGAATAAATAACAGCAAAAACCAGAATAATTGTAATTGGGCAATTTTCTTCTGAAAAGCAGAAGCTTGCATTTAACTTCTCCCCCTGTATACTGCATTATGACTTAATAATAACAATAGAAAAATTTTACAAATTCAGTACTTTTCCATTTTATCCCATAATCATTTCGCTGATCGCTCTAATCTTACATAAAGCATAAGAACTGCTATTAAAGTACTAACATTTTCTATTAAAATGATTAGTTGGCAAGATAACATACAACACCAAAAAATATACAGGCCACAAAGTGTCACCTTCACATAGGAGGAATTCCCTGCAGTGAAACTGGCAAAGCTCAGCCTGGTCATGAGTCATGCTAAAGATTCGTTTAAATTATTGGAGGACATCCAACCTATTTAAAAGTCTGGCTACAGGGAGTAACATGTTGCATTTCTGTCTTAGTCCTACTGCATTTGAGCATAACTAGATCATCTCTTCATTTCTTTTCTTCACATTCCCTGCCTCCCCTAAACTACACTCAAGTAGTATTCTACTTACCTACCAAGCCTCTCCTTGACTCACTGTTTTGTCTCTTACATCCATTTAATATGCATTCTCCTGAAGATGCTTCTGCTGGGAAACTAATCACCCTAACCACTTCATATGTTTTTTGAAGTGGCCTCAGATTTGTGAAGATACCAGTCTCTTTCAGGAACTTTCAATATTTCTTGGGCACGTGTGCAAAAGAAACAACTACAGCAACAAAAAAAACAGTATTCTCAAGGAGGCTTTTATCACAACTCAGAAGTACAGTAAGAATCTTTTGGACAACAGTGTCAGTAAAGAGATTATCTGCTGACTGCTATGTGATGTAAAAGTGATTGCTCTGGAGGAGAGCAGAAACCATGCTATGAACTACAATAATGAGGCTACTGCAGCTCGTTATCTTTATGCTGCATCTTTGAAAAGATGCACACATTTTGGCTTGATGTTAGCTTGTTGTAGCTTATTAATTTGTGTCTGTCTGTCTCAGTGCTAGAAGCAGCAAAGCATTGTTTACACGGCCATGATTTCTCACAGATAAAAAAGGATGGAGATTGAGTTGAACAGAAGATCAGGCCTACCTCAAGATTTCCTATTCAATAGCCATAGTTTAACAAAGTTTTTTCCCATGCCTCCAAAATTTCAGCCCAACCATTTTTGGGGTTCTCTCCCCCTCCCCCCTCAAAAAGAGAACTGTTGCAAAGACTGAAGAAAAGAAGCATACTCTGCTCCCAAAGGGAGGGCAAGACAGAGACATTCAACACGTGAAGTGGGAGAAAAACAGCAGAGTGACACCATCTTCTGATGTGATTGCCCAAAATGCACACAGGCTCTGCATTGCAAAATGCATATTAAAATTCCATCCTATTTTACCTCTAGTAGTTTTTCTGTCCTCCGTTTCAGCATCTCTGGAAAGATGATATACAAGCTTATCTTGTATAGCTCAGGCAAAAAAGCCTAACAGGACAGAGTGCAAAAACAAGCATGTTTTAATTAACAGCATGAAATTGTCACCAGTAACTCAGTTTCTGGAAATTATTTCCTCAGAATTACTAAAAGTATTGTTCTTAAGAAACAAATGCAAATACCTTATTATGGTAGAACCCTCCTTAGCTAAGTTTAATCAACTAAAACGTAGGTGCCTGGAGTCTAGCAACTAGCCTAAGCAATCAATAGAAAACTATAGATTCGTCCCTTCTGACCCCTTCGCCTCCACGGGAAATACTTGTCTTTAACTTAGCTACACTAGACACCAAGCACATAGGCAGCTTAAATTCACTGGGATAAATCCCAAACAAAAGTTTTATCAACTTTTAAGAACTGGGGATAGGAAAACTAACCCCGTATCTAGAATACAGCTCTCCTGACAGTGTTGATTTGCAGCAATATTGTGGGGGTAAAAAACAATGCTCGGAATACTTAAATAATATGATTAAGCAAGGGAACTACCTTTTAATAGTTTAAATGACTAATTGCTTGTGTTCTGACTCACAGTTCTTGGCCCTGACCCACGCATTATGTTCAAGTGGCATTACGTTCAAATGGCAGAGTTTTGTTATATATAGAACACCATGCAGTATTTTGACTAGGTCAACATAATGATGTGACCAACTCTGAACATTCAAAAAAACGTCACTGAAAAGTCACTTGACATCAGACTAATAAAGGACAAAACACACTCTTACATGCTTTATCAGTAGTCCCTTTTGTACTCAGTTGCAACGTCTTCCCAGTTCATTTAGTGGATTTATAATAGTTGTACTTGAATCATCCTTCTAGCAATGAATTGAAATAATTTTGCAGCTCCAGCAAGTTGGACAAGTAAGCCTCTTGTGGCATTCTATTTATAATGGCCTATACTCTGAAGTATAACATATCAGCACATTTTGAGAAGAGCTCTCAAAACTGCCAATGCTTTTGTTATATACTCAGTGCCGTGTATCTGAAAACCCTCTGCTTACACATGTGCAGACACTGTGTGAAGACAAGAAAATTTGTACTTATCTTCAGAAAAAATAGGTTTAGACTGTAGTCAAACAATGAGACATCCTAGATAAGTCACAGAATTCTCATTCACTTGACTGCTCAATATTTAATACTTATTCTAGTGCTAATAGAAGTTAGTCATAAATCCTAGTAATCCCTTGGGACCTGTTAATGCAGGCTTTTCACCCACACAGTCTTTCTCTGTTGTTCATTTGATTCTCTACAAGATCAGAGATATACAACAGCCAATGCTATATAAATGCATATCCTAAGAGAGAAAAAATTAAAACCAAACATAACAGATGAAGAGTGCAAAGAAGCAGAATGAAAGAAAACGTATTCAACTCAGAGAACCAAAGGCAAAAGCCCATCTAAGTAGGCCACCCACACTGTTAATGTGGACAAGTGAATAATTTTAAGGAGCAGCATAAATGTTAGCATGTTTGTGTTACAAACTGGTAAATGCTCCAGTTACTGCTTCCCAAAATAGCAAGAAAGTGGCACATCTCTCCTCATGAGATCTCAGCATCACACTTTAAGCTATGAAGTAAACTAGGTTACACAGGTTTATTGGAAAGTCTGCTTATTGCCATTGGGAAAAAGAGTATTTAATGGACTTGGCTAATAAAGAGGCTGTAACACTGAAACAGGTCATGTGAATACACATAAAACACACCTCTCAGTGTATTTCCACCTTCAGTATGATTAAAAGGGTAAAAATTCTCAGAACTCCCCCCATGATACTTCCAGGGGTGGTCAAACAAAAATTATAAGCAACAGAACTTCAAACCAGAAGTCTTTCAGAGATTTAAATATGTAATACTCAATGTACAATAATACCACCAAGGCAACTTAAGGTATTGCACTCTGCTGTCTTCCTCAAGCAGAAATATTTTGAAATTTTCCTGCTGTAGAGCAGTTAAGTACATCTGTATTTTGAGCACTGAACAGCCACTGTAAAAATGAGGTGGTTAAGAATGCAACCACCTCTTTTACTCAGGGCTCATTTGATGAACGTCAATTGTCTGGATGCTTTGAGGAAAATGAAGACAAAACCAACCAACACGTTTTTGACTTCAAGGTTTTTGACTACACAGCTATAAGTTTACCATCCATGGTTTTACTTACTTTGAACAAAATATAGTTCCAGCTGTCTCTTTCAGCACTTGTTTTACATTCCTTTATTGTGGCCAGATGGATACTAATACTCTCCTTGACAAAGAGGGTCTACTCCTAAAGCCAGATGATCACATGAAGGCTAATTGGATCTCCAGAATCCTTTAAGCCTTCCTCTAATCAGTTGTAATTATTCTCTTCCTTTCCTAATGTAACAGAGAACCCATCTTCTCCGTTTCCATTGAAATGGGGATGAAAGGACACCATTATTTAAAAGTCTTAGAAGCTGCTCACATAAAACAGACAGAAATGTAAGGTGAACCTTTGGAGAGAAGACCTGAGCCCAGCTACTACGCTTGTTTATTTAAAAGAGAAGAGAGCGAAATCTTTGTCTCATCTTGATTCTCAGGTCATTTGATTTTTCTATTGCTTTTGTCTTCTGGCCTTCAGTAATCTTTCTTGTCCGTTATTTCATGGAAAGCTAAAAACCAAAATTTTTCTGGAGACAGTATATCCCAGGGTATGGTCAGGGGAGACTCCTACCTTATTCAGATACAGTAAATTCCCTGACACTAGTGTTCAAAATCATACGAATATTCAAGAAAAAGATCATTCTTTTCTACCTTCTCCTCACTAGATTAATCTGCTGAACTAACAAACTGTAAGGAACGAAAACTGGTAGTTATGTTAGATCAATGTCACTGCTTGAAACTATCTCAAGCCAATCAAAACTATTCAATATCTGAACTCATTTTATAACTATTAGGATAATCAGTCTACTAAGAGGTTGATCAACTTCAATTTCTTTCAGATTGAATGTCAGAGTAATGCTGCTATTAAGTTGATTAAATCAGTGTCATCATCTTCCAAATGGGGTGTGTTTACAGTAGAAATGGCTAGCTCTACACAATTCAAGCATAACCCTCAAAATCCAGAATATGGATTTATGAGCACAAAGCTCAGTTTTCTCTTTCATTTTGCAGCACTGTGGCAATTCGGTTGACTTGAGCTGCAGCTCTTTGATGTAACAGAGGAATCCCAAGCTCTGTGGAAATTTGTTCTAAAAACGGTCTTGAAATACTACAGAGCAGTTACAGTTCTTTCGGCAGCTGTCAGATCTCTTCAGGAAAATGTTACTGAGTATTACAGTACGGATGATTTACCTGAACACTTTGATGAAGATACTTCTGTATTCCTAAGACAGAACCTGAGCAGCTTTAGTTGCAACTCTAAGATGAGAAATTAAGTTTCACTAGAACTGCTTCCTGCTAATTTGTTAAATAATGCCAAGCCCCAGAGGAGCTTATATACCTGGAGCTCATTTGCACTTGGGCTTTGTAAACACAGGCATTGTCTGTTCTGGAGTAAAAGACAAACGCTACCTGGTCACACTGAAACTATTCATGAAACAGCAAATAATCAGCCTAATTTTGCTGACTTTTAGGCAGCCATGTTAATATTTGTCACATTATACCTACCCAACTCAAGAGTGCACAGTTTGAGAGGGGCTGGGTTTGGGACTTTTTTTCCCCCCCTCTCCTCCCAAAACATTCATCATGGAGCCCAAGACTAATTTCCTACAGCTGGCAGTATAACAAAAGCCAAACTCAGATGCTGGCAGTCTCTAATTAAAAGAAGGAAAACAATATTTAACCAAATCTGTTTTTAAACATAGCTCTGTTTTCCAGTTGAATGAAAATAAAGGTTAGTGTGAGGCAAGTGCACCTTCAGAGATGCACCAAGATGAAGCTTTAAGAAACAAGGATAGTCTCATCTAACTATTTTAAAACTCCTACTGTGCCTATTGCAGAAGCCTTGAGCAATGGAAAAAGACAATTTTTGGCAAGTCTGCCTTTCAAAAAATATTTCTTTAATGAACACCGGTCTACATCTAAAGAGCTAAGACCTGAAAATAATGATAGCACTGTAATTGAAATTAAACAAGACCATTGAGAATAAGCGTTAAATCAACAAACCTTGTACCATCATGACAAAATAGTAGTTGACAGACAAGAGATGTACTTGGAAGAAAACATAACCTCTTTCTTACTGTTAAGGGAGAAGTAATGTGAGATTTTTCCCTTTCCTTCTCTTATTCAAAGAAGAATTAATTGAGTCTTCCTTTTCCTTTTGTTTCCACATAGAGGAAGGGGAAAAGAGTGAAAACAGGTCTTTGATGCCTTTACAGTTAGGGAAACACAAATATTAGCAAGCCACAAAAAGAATCTCTCCTCTTGTATTTCACTTTCTGCATGAAGCTGAAGAGGAAAGAGGGTGGTGGCAGGAGATCGCTTTCTTCCATCTTTGCTCGTGCAGCTTTATGCACACACACCAAAACAGGCACTACCTAGATATCCTGGAGCAAAGTTTTGGGCCATTCACCTCTGCTGTTTCCAGAAGTATATACCAATTCAGGCATAATAGGATAAAGAAAACAAATGGTCTCACAGATGCTGTATATATATCGTGAATAGCAGAATACACCTTACTGGATCAAATACAACTATCTTTTTCAATTTAGGACAGTCTTTGTCTTGTTCTGTACATGGAAAGATTCCCTGGAAATCTTATAAACTTGTGGGGAGGGAGGGGGAAAAAAAACAAACCAAAACACACAACTACACACACACAAAAAATACCATGCACACAAAAATCCAACCCCACCCCCAAAAAACCTTAGAACAAAACAAGGTTAAAAAAATCCTAGCTAGCTAATCACCTCTGAGGCAGCTAGCGGGAAACTCACCCTGACACAACCTTGAGTAATAACAAAACTTGCAGTATTTCTGGTTTTCTACCTATTTCCCGCCCCCAACTGAAAGTGACAGTTCAGTGATAGAAAACATATAACCCAAGGCTGCTGGCAGTTAGAGACAAGGAAAGATTATTGTCTACTATAGTGAGCCTGTAAGGTACCATTCTCAACACCCATGAGGTATAGCCTGACTACTACAGGGGGGGGACACCACAAAATTCTCACTGCTCAGTAATTCTGCAAGCATCTTCTGCTACCATAGGCATCTACATGAGCATCTACATGATTACAGGTGATATATTAACATAATAGAGCATGAGGAAAAAAGCACATCACTTCATCACCATCTCCTTTTCCCATAACATATACAAGGCAACTTCAGGCAGCTTCTTTCTTAATCAGGATCTGAAATACAACAGATTCTGACACCGAAACACAATAAGTGTAGAAAATGCATACTCTGCAAGTCATGGATGGATGCACAGACATTCAGAT
This sequence comes from Charadrius vociferus, assembly GCF_000708025.1. NCBI lineage: Eukaryota > Metazoa > Chordata > Aves > Charadriiformes > Charadriidae > Charadrius > Charadrius vociferus. The sequence continues at coordinate 1,721,929 of NW_009648793.1, forward strand.
GGGAAACTAATGAGTGTTTTTATTGGCCCCCTGTCATTTGTCAACCAGTAACCGATAAAATCAACATCGGAAAGGTTACTACAAATGATGATGTTCCTTGGTGCTGTAACGGTCTTCAAGGGCTTCTGAAGAAAAATCTTTGTTTATTTTCTGGTGTGTTTCTTTTCTGGCATTTTTCACTCAAGAGCTACCCAAATAGTTTGTCAAATAAGTTTATCATCTTCTGCATTTATTAACCTGCGAAAATAGCCTTGTGCTTAAAAGTAGAAAATCCCTTGGAAACCTGAAAGATGTGATTTGGTATGCAAACAACACAAGCCCAGACCTGAGATGACACACACTTTGTTTTACATAAACTTCAGAAAAGTCATCTATATCATGTGACCCAATTCCCCAAATGCAAGAAGTCACTCCTGCCAACGTACTAAATAAGCTGCTGCACAGATAGCTGTATCACTGAGATGCTGCACAAAAAACTCCCTTCATGACCAGAAGGGCCTCCTACATGTATCTTCAGACAAAAGAAATTGTACACATCCAGTGAAAAGCAAAGCTTTCAAAGTACGATATATACATAAGAAATAAACCTCGGTCAGAAAAATAGCTAGAGGATTTATCTATTCATGCTTCCTCCATTTCTTTCTACTGACTTGATAAAGTGTTCCAGATTGTGAAAAATCCTTATGATGACGAATCTAAAAATAAGCGTTGAGTACTATTACAGGATCACTGGAGCAGAAGACAGCAATTCTTGAGATGGGTAAACTTAATTTGATTCAACACTAATTTCGTCTGGGCCGCTGCCAATATTGATAGCCCTGTCATTCGCTCAGCTCTTGTGGCACTAGCAGTGACATTTGCAGAGCGTGGCTGGTCTGTTACGATGCCCTGCCAGCTGTCTGTGCCTATTGCAGCTACCTAAGGCACTTCTAGTAGTCTCCCTCTCCTATTCTTTCATCAGACAGCATTCACAGAAGTGAAGCAACAAGAGAGGTTTACACCCTCCATCATCGTTAACATATAGTTTATTTGGTTTTTACTTCAGAATAAATCTGAGGGACATTCCTCAGTGATTTACCACAAGGTTTCCCTCTTTCAACAGTCTTTCTTACAGAAAATTATCAGAAGAGAGATGTAGTTGACAACATTAAAGATGCTTATTCAGACACCAGAAGAAGCCTCCCAAACCTCTCAGACGATTTCAGGTTCAGCTTTTGCTACCGTGAATTTAAAAGCTGAGCAAAAGTAGATGTTTTTAAACAGTGAAGAAGCCAGGTGCATCAAAAACCTTCTCTGACTGCACAGAATATTCTGGCTGCTACTCAGAAGCTGCTAACATGATTTAATTCTTTTAGCTCCAGCCAGGCCTCACCATTTTGAAAGAAAGCCTGGCACGATGGGGAGAAACATGAAGTGCTTGAATCCCAAAACTCAGATCCAAATTACAGAAAGAGAATATGTTTCCAATAAAATAAAAGGGAGTTTCACAGCTAATTTCAATAGAGCAGGGTTTTTACAGCTCTACAGCTCTCGCCCAACCTCAAAAATTTTCTAATATTTAAGCCATTAGTATCCAATAGATCAGAGAACAGAATTAACCTCTGGATATACAGTCCTTGAAGTTCTGGATTATAATTTCCCCTGCATATTCTGATTTTTTTCCGGATCACATTTCTTATGATTTATACAAATGTAAATTACAACGTGATGTTTGTGAATTACACATAAATGCTGTATCAAGCCTCTATATCTATAAATGAAGCACACAATTGCAAGTACCTAGAAAAAATGAAAGGTGATATTAAACATTGGAGAGAGTATTTGTATTTTTGTTTAAAAAACACCAATAAAATTAGACTTTAATTTTTTTTTTCTTCCCTATTTCTCAGGTACTATTTTTATTCTCTCAAAGTCACAAAGAGAAATTAAGGATCTCAGTTTTTTTCTGTTATGAAGTCTATGAGAAGTGGCTGTTGATGCAGTCAAAAGTTTTATCTTGTGAGCTACTTCATACAAACAGCAGTTAATAGCAGCTCTGATTTGCAAAGAAAAGCTTGATAGGGAAATGCATAGGCAGAAGAAATAAAGAAAAAGTCTTTTCCATTTAATGTCTTCCTCTAATGAACAACCAGATACAGCTATTTAAGATTTTGTTTACAGGAGAATTTTTTTTTTTTTGGTGAATCTTTATTAGTAGCAGGTAAGGATGAGGTTCTCTTACAGACTTATACAATACTCTTCTATATTTTTTTCTTGATGCTTCCTCTGAAGTACCTCATTAAGGCAGAGGCAAAACTTGGCCAGCTGGACTAGCAGAGCCTTTCATTTTTCCCTAAAAAGCATTTTGTGTATCAAATTTGGTTTTCACCACACATTACTGCTAAGTTTTGCTGTCCTACCTTTTGAGTGGTATCACATCTTTTAAGACTCTCTCTGTGAGGGGATCACTTCAGTTTCTGCTTACCTTTTTCTACTTGGACTGCCAGAATTGCCACTCTTTAGAAATCCAGAAATTTCAGACTCTTCGTATGGGTTGGTATAAAAACCAAACAGTGGAAGTTCAGAATTTCCCACAAGTTTGACGTTACAGATTTCATTCATCTCTCCTATATGGGTTATACACTGCTGGCCATATACTAGTGGATTATTGCCTGCTTGGGGAAGACTTTTCCTCATGCCGCTAACATATCTGTAAAAAGGTCAGGTGTTCCAGACAGGTAGACTCAAATCCAAGTCTGTACCACCACATATTCAGCCATTTGCATCTGTCAATACCAGTAGACAACCAAAGCAAATGACCTCTTTTAATAAAAAGGAAGGACTGAAAACAAGTGGCCAGGCCATTATTTCCAGCTAGTCTCATTCTGAAATAGGTAGAAATAATAAATTTTTAAAACCAAACAGCAACACTACAATATTTGCTAGAGTCAATAAAAGAAGTCACAAAATTGTTCCAATTCTTATACAGACAGCAATTATCTTTCTAAAATTTAATTCATGTCTCTTTGGAAGTGTCAGAAAAGTCTCTCCAGTCTGAAGTGAAGTTTAAGAGAAGGAAAGACACCACAGAGTAGCCATATAGATTCAGAAGATACTAAATTTATCTCCAGACATCTCCTAATTCTTAACACACTAGCTACACTAGATTGTGTTTTTCCATGGAAAAGAGAAAATGTATGTTTTAATCATAATGAAAAAGTATCAAATATCAGTATCTTCATGATACACAATTTTATCCCTCTCACTAAGGAAAGTATTTGCAACCTTTTCATTATACTTTTCTGTTGAGCACTATGTTCATACACACACAAAAAACATCTGCAACTTTCTCAAACTGTGAGCACTTTACACTAAAACATATTTCAAAGCCATTTTCAAGCATTTTATTCACTGTGTTGTCTACCCTTGGGGTTCTAGATGAAAGATGAATGAGCCTAGAAAATTAATAAGCAACAAGGGAAAAAGCAGAAGCCAATGTATGTGTTTACATACATATATGTATATAGACACACAAGAGGGCTCTCCACTTTGATGTGTTTAACACCCACAGTCAACATCATACATTTGCTAAGTACTTAAAAGACCTGTGCTTCTTGGAACAGCTGGTCCCACTGTCAAACTGAGATCTGGGGCTGTGGGTGGCAGTAGGACA
>NW_009648793.1:1725607-1772318 GCF_000708025.1 Charadrius vociferus
TACATAAACAAGTTACAGACATAGTCCCCTGGTCCCTTTCATCCTGGAGATTTATTTTTTCTTTAAATATAGGTCAAGTTCATGCAAAGCATTTGCAGGATCTGGGTAATGCTACATATAAAAATGGAATAGTCCAATGACCTTTGTGCACCATCTGAAGCAACTTGATTCATGATCCTAAGAGAGTATTCTTTCACCATTATTTTTAATGCCCATTTTGGAGCAATGCAATTTGTTTGAAATAAAAGTATTTTAAAACGACTTAAAAAATGACAGCATATCCAGTTGGAGAAATATAAGCAAAGGCAAAGAAGTCATTACAAGCTTTAATTTTCACTCCTGCTGATGGCAAAATGTCGGCAAAACGTTCCCAGCAACACTTCTGAAAATGAGTGCTATTCATGGGACTAATTCTTGAATGCGAGAGCAGAGAATTTGGAATCATGTCCAGCCTAAGCAGAAGAAAATCGCTGCCCTTTCTGCATCTATATGGAAAATACCAAGCTTTTTTGCCACGCTTAAAACACTGAAAGGTGTTGGCATTACACACACATCTTTGAGAATTGAAATGTCATGTTCACTCTGGGAGAGAAAGGATCCTCAGGTGCTCATTACTACTAAAAAGTGTTCCCACAGAAACCAAACCCCAGGCTTTCTCTACATGATCACTTTTTAAAGGTTAATTAACAATAGTGAGTGATAAAAATTTATAACCTACTGCTTATAATTTTTTAATGGTGTGATTTCCAATCTTCTATCATCAGGCTTATGCTTGAAATCCAAGTCCCATCTGCTCACACATCAAAAAACCCTGGTAAAAAAAAAATATTTAATATTCTAAACTTTTTGCCCCATGCTGGAGATACAGAACTCATTCATCTTCCATCGCCATGACCCCAAGACATAGATTCTAAGCAACTTTGAAAGAAACATCTTCGAAAGGGTTCCATGCTAAGTGTGCTACAACATTTTAGCAAAAAAAAAAAAATAATAATCCAGAAATAGTAATTCAAAGAACATCTATTACTACCTTGTTTTTGTAACTCAAGGTATATTTTCTGTAGAATTTTTGCTCTACTACAAGACCCTTCTCTCCTAATCACCCTTCTGCCATCAAGTGAAGATAAACTACAGCATTGCTTTTTTTTTTTTTTCAGTAACAGAACTCAGAACATGGGGACTCGCATTTGCCTTGTTTTCAAGGCAAGTATATTCTCTTAGTAGTTCTTCACCTGAAATTTCTTCATGAAATTTCCTAGCATCTTACAAACTCCACAGTGTGGTTCTCCTATTACCCTGTATTCTTAAAAGTGTGTATATGTTCCCTTACCATGTACATTCAGTCTACCACATATAGAAGTGGAAGCTAGGCAAACTTCAGAAAAAGTATGCAATTAGCCAAACTCAAGCAATACGTGCAGCCCTGGTGAAAATAATTGTGTATCTGGATCTCTGCAACAACCCTATTACTCAGCTCTTCAGCAGAGAAGTTTGCCAAGGAAAGGAAGAAAACCACGAGAAGACAAGGAACAATGAATAAAGGAAGATCCACAACCTTCCTTAGTCTTGCCTATTATGTCTGTATTATGACTAAAGATGAGGTTTGTGATGATACAAGACTGTTTATGAAACATCTGGCAAGATAATTGAGTGTGAATGTTTTCCAGTTTTCAGAGCTCAAAATTACTTGCAGTTAAACATGATTGTGAAGGCAGAATTTATCAGTAGCTGATCACTCATGGCTTTAAAAAAATAATCAAATTTAGTTTCCTTGTGCAGTTTTGAATTCAATTAATAATAGTTTTGAATGCAATTGTAGGAAGCTGAATTGGAAGGCAAAAAAAGGAAATAGAAATATAAGGTTAAACTTCTGTCTATTTAAAAGATAAATGCTGGAGCTTAAAGGAAAAATAAATTGCTGATAGAGAAAAAATCCAGGCTATCTAGGATTTTAAGAATTCAGACTGTTCATTCAACCCAGGACAAGATCAAGTTCCCAACTGTTTCAGCATCTCTTTCTACAGATTGATTGTCAGCTTACCATACCCACCATTGGTCCTACAGAACCCTGAGCTTTTACTTTCCACATTTCATACTATTACCAACCAAAAAGCCAAATGCTGAGCTGTCCATCAAGCAATTACATATTACACTGGACTTGATTGCAGCTGGAATAGTAAGAGTCATGTTATTCAACAGAAATTACTAATATGCTGAGGAGATTGACACGATACATCATTTGGTCTAGTGCTCCACTAAAACAAGATAAGACATTACAATGTACAAGCAATCATGACATTAAATTCTTACATTCACATCTTGACAGACCTACCATCTGTTATTCTACCTGCATGTCTCACTATCAGTATTTTCAAAACAATTTGAGGAAGTGGGTTTGGGGCACACAAGTACACGTATATGCAGCCACTAACTTGAAGCAGTACAACTAGAATCGCAGCCAAGGGTCTACCTTCCTGATCTCAAGGCCAGTATCACAATGCTTTCATACTAAATATTTAGACTTTTTTTTAAATTCATTTTTAAGATACATAGAAGAGACTAAAAAATTATCTACTTGTTCACTGTGTTCAATTCTAACTAGTGGATAGTTAATTCCTCAATGCCAAATCAGGTAATATGGTAATATCATTATTTTGATAGTGATATAGATGGCAACAGTAATATTTTGTGGTTTAGTAGGTTTTTTCCTTTAGCGCTCTCATCTTTTTTGAATCTGAAGTCCTTTCAACACAACAAAACAGGTTACAATTCTTAATATCACTATATGTTTATGGTGGGAGAAAGAGGTGGGGGAAATGACAGTAGGAGAGAGATTATGAAAGAAGAAACCATTGTATAGTAAATCACATGCAGAACAATAGATTCTACTATACCAACATGAAGAGTTGCATTAAGCTAGCGGGCTCAGCACTTGCTCCTCTAGCTTTCAAATACGAAACCTCTGAAATAAGCTAATTAAGGTTTCCCGGGCACTATACAATTGACACACAACTTTGTCATACAAATAAACTCTTACATAAGTGGTCCCATATCATGAGGTAATTAGCGCCTTAATTTTAACAGTCAGAACTGCACTTTGATTTTTTTAGGAAATCTAAGTTGAATCAATCTGGAAATAAAATCTCGTTTTAGCTCATATATACATGTATTGCACAAATTTGCACGTACATGTAAGACGTTGCAAGTGTACACAGTAGAAGAGCATCCACAATCCTTTAGCCTTGAGGCAATGGGTCTGTTCTAGTTCATTGCATCTACTCATGGCTTGAAAATGTTCGTCTACGTTATAACATCTGGCTTGCACAACAACCCAGCAAGTACTATCTGCAAGCTAACTCTCAACCTGAAAATAAAAAAAAAGGGGTTATTGCCTCAATGCAGTTATAATGCACTGGTAGCGTTTGAATATTCACCACAGGAGGGCAATCCTGACACAACAACAGGAAGGTGTCTACCTATGTGGGCCCTCATGTCCATGACCCCCTGCTTTCAACTGGCTGGATGCATTTTGCCTATTGGAACTGTGTCCATATTACCAAGGCGCTGATCATGACAGAGTGCGCTTTTTAACTGAGAATCACTGTTGTAGCAGACTTCCCTTTGGCTTGCAGGCTGAAAAGGATTTGTTTCTAGACAGTTCAGGGCATAGACAGAATAAGCACTGCTGGAAGTGTTAGTGCTGGTTCAGCAAGTATCAGTTTAAACTGTATGTATCATTACCCAAAAGCTGTTGAAAATCATCCATGTGGCCAAGTGAAAGTGGACATTTTCAAATATTCAGTGGCAGAACATTCTTGATATGAATCCAAAGAGCAATTAGGATACTGCCATAGGGTTAACAATCACAAAAAAAAAGTAATCCAGAACTCTCTGCATTCTTTTTCTAATTCTACTAGAAGCGTGAATACTCAACTATGTGTTTTTATTCCCCCCTTCCCAAAACACATGAAAAAATATCCATATGAAATACTGTGAATACTTCTTATACATTGAGAGTACTTATCAAACTACTTTGACATAGAAGTACCTCCCAGTGATTGCCCCATTTTTAATCGAGATGTTTTCATAATCAGTACTGACTTACTCTAAGATTAGTGCCCATAATTTCTTCAGCTCACAGTTAGTTTGCTTGATATCAGCAATGGAGATTCTGGATAGGTCTCATCCCATGGAGGAATTTTCTCTCTTCACAAATGTAAGTTGAGGAATGTATTCCTTTCACTGTATTCTGATGGGTTCACGGACTTGATAAATTAAACCCCATTTAACTAAGCTGGTTCAAGCAACTGTAACTCATGGATATCCATTAGATTTCCACTATGCAAAACAGTTAAATACTTCCACTAAGACTTTCCTAGCCTCAAAATCACATGACTCCACACTGCCAACCTTCATGAAAGACAGAGTCTGGAACTTACATTTAAACAAAATATGATCAGACTTGAATCTCTGAAAAGCAAAAGACAGAGCCTTACAGTCTGTAGACCAAGTCCATTTGAGAGTCCTGACCCAAGCACCCCACCTTCTCCTAAAGATGCATCAAAACACAAATAAGACACATCACACCTTATTCCACCACGAAAGCACATATTCATGTCATAGAAATGCTACAGCAGTAAGAGGAAATATTTAAGAAAGTTCATATTTGTATTATTCTTCATACCATATTGTAGACAGAAATCCCTCTTGTAATAAAGAGCAGTATCCTGATGCCTGCTGATCTCACACCCACTATGATGTGACATCCCCTACCTTAACCAGAGCTGCTATTACTTGTTTTCATTTGACTACAGGTAGTCCTGTTATTTAAGAACTAGAAGCTTCGCATTTTTGCATTACTTTAATACAGCTACTCAGAAGACTATTTTTTCATGTCTCATATCTGCATTATTTTCCTTAAACACTTGGAATCCAGCCAAACACACTTTGAAATGCTTGCTTTTGAGAGTACATATATGCACACACACGTATATACACATTAATGCACATCATGCTTGCACAGAAGCAGAGCAAGCATACATAACAAAAATTTTGCTTTCAGGCACTTTTCTGATGCACAAACACCAGGCTCAATACAAGTTGTCAGAAAACTGCAGCGAAAAGGATCCTGTTCATGGCACTGCATAAAAGTTCAACGGTCTCCAAATGTCATTTAGGCTCTAGGACTGCCTATAGGGCAGAGTCATTTCATGGAGCGTTTCAAACTCCCCGGGTAAACTGGGATAACGTTCTAGTGCGCAGTGGCCCCCTCACATGTATCTGCTTCCTTCATGTAGAAATTAGGTGATAAAGCCATGGTGAGGGGTGCAGAGCAAGGAGTAGTGTGTATTTATTTTAGCAAAACATCCAGGTTCTTAACACAGGCGTTGCATCCTCAGTATTCCCCTGTGTTAGACTGTCTGCAAACATTTTGACTTGTACTAGATTACTAACACTCAAAGCAAACTTCATGGGAGGGTTTAGGGGGGTTTTTTGATCCTGAAAAAAACCTCAGTTTTGCTTTCCACAGAGACTAAGCATTCTGACCTCAGTGGGCAATAGGGCTACTTCTAGGATTAGAATAGAAGAATGAGTTAAAAACAAAGATACTCCAACACTATTATTGGAGTAACTGAAATCTGCATTATATAATGATGGGGAGGCAGTGTTGAATCTCAGACAAACCTTATTAGTCATTTTTAGATCATGAGTACTAGTCCTATTACTCATTTTCAAAGTGTTGGTAACTTTAAAACCAGCAGTGGTGCAGCACTGTATCTTTTCTGGTTCTATTGAAATTCTGATTAGGCTTTCAATCATCATAAACGAAAATTTTTTGCTTGAACTACTGTAAAATACTATCTAATTTGATAGGAATTGCAATTCCTCTTGCAGATGTTGTAACTTGGTACATACACATATACAAAGCATAACGTGTACAAAGATAACAATCTAGCTCAGACAACAAATACCACCAAAAACCTCTCTATCTGGACATGTAAGATGGCTGTATACACAGTCAAAAGGTCCATCAAATTCAAATTTAACACTGCAAGGAATTTCCATTGATAGTAGAACAGACAAACATACCTTCCTCATGCTTATTTCAGATAAAAATAACTCTTCCACCACAAAAAGTCCAATGCTTCACCATAGTAAGTCAGCTGGTTGTTTTTATTTACATAAAATAGTATGTAATTTACTCATTTGTATATGCGAACAGCTGAGTACCAGAAAAAGGGCAGTAAAGTGGTTTAAGACTGGAAAACACAAGGAGTTACATACAGTGGAGCTTGGCCTGACATTCTCTCCACCATTTCTGAAATTATATCTTTTTTTAGTGCCTGTTTTCTGCTGTTCTTACTACTATCGATGTGGTTGCAATAGTGCTAAAAGCCAGCTTTGTTCTGGTTTCACTTTCGTGAGAAAAAAGACCGCTTTTCCTTACAGACTCAAAGATCAGCTTTCAAGGATTTACAATGGTTATTTCCTAAGTTTCTTCCTCACTTTTCTCCTACTCTTCTCCCTCTTCAGAATGGCACTAAACCACCCCAAATAAACTTTGTAATGTACAGAAAAGTTATGATGCAGCAAGCATCTGCTAGACTGCATGGTTCAATTTCATAGATAAATATGTATACGTGGCACTGAAAATTTCCACTGTATTCAGTTTGTGCATATGCTCAATTATAGCATTTTCATCCTTCTTGGTTTTAACCTTTTTCTAATTCATACCCACCTTTTCTCTTCAAGCTTACATGTCAGAGCTCTAAATGAGCTCATACCCATTTTACACATTGCCATGGAGATGGATCCATCACTGACCATAAATTGATTGATCCTAGCAACTCAGCTAATGTAAAAAAATCTGAGGAATATAATTTTACAGAGACAACGCTGTCATTACAGGTTGTGCAAAATATGCTTCAATACAGAAGAAAAGTACATTTCTGGTATAAAGCCCCATTAAATAGGAAAGTTCCAAACATCAGAGACTGAGTAATTTGTAAAAGTGTGGAAAGGAGAGAAAGTTCAACACTATTAAATGTTTCACTTAATTATAGAATTAGAATCTCTTGAACCTTATATTGTGGTTTTTCTACAATAGCATTGTTTTCCGCACATTCTTTTGCGGATGGGATAAAAGTCAAGAGTCACTAAAAACCCAAATACCATGTTCTTATGTTCATCACAACAGCCAACACACTTCAATACCAAGGAAAATCTGCAACAAATGTCTTATGTGGCAAATAGCAGAGACAGTTTTCTTCCCTCTTTATCCCTCTCAGCTCCTGATCAGCAGCCTCCCAAAAGTTTAATCTCAGGAGGTAGAGGTGGTATGTTCATTTCAGGGACAATGATTTCTCAGATGTAACATTACCCTTTTCTGACAAGTAGACCAGGAGACATTGTAAATGGTGTTTTAGAGCAAATGCATTGTGCATACATTAAAAAAATCATCAGTCCTGTCTAAAGTTGTGTTCAACTACAACATTTTTTTCCCAAACCCCTTCTTGAGAAGCTGGGAGAAGCAGACAGATAAGTCTTCTGACCTTCTGCCTGGAGATATCTTCGCATACTTTTCCTGGAGAGCAAAACATGCAAGAACATGCACGCGCTGCTTATGTGCAAGAACAGGCTTTTCAGAGTGTGAATATAATGAACACTAAAGCAGACTTTTGTTATTGTAGACAGCAGTTCCTGATACCAGCTGCTGCTGATAAACACATCTCCTCCTTCATGGAGCAACAGTTCATGCTTTAAATCACTAAAGAATACATTCATTTCCAAATTTTGGGAATCAGATTATGAAAACAATAACAGAAATGGTTGTCAACCACAACTTATTAGGTGACTTATGTTATTTAATGATTTCTATTATTTAATGCTGCTGACCAGCAAAATCATCATGGTTTTTTTCAGCTTCATAAGTGACATCTCTACAGGTTTTCATCTTTTCTGGTCTTGTTTTTTTCTCCCCTTTTTGAAGACAGACATCCTCTTAACAGCATGTGGAATTTTAAATGCATTATGCTAAATCAATATTTGTCAAAGGGGTTCATTTGACTAAAAGCTCTTCATAACACTTTTTCTTCATAATCACAGCTCTTATGTGTACACGGAGCAATAAAGCAAGTGTTAGCTTTAATATTGGTACAAGGAAGTAATATACATGTTTTATTAGAAATGCTTTCTTACAAGTGATATAAGCAGGACAGGTCCCTCATTTAAGAGGGTCTGAAGTTCATACGCTCTGAATGAAATGAAATGAAAGCCCACCTGAAGCTGACCCTGGCAAGGGATGTCAGAGGCAACAAGAAGGGCTTCTATAAGTGCGTAAGTACACCAGGAGCCCTGGTGACACAGGACATGGGGAAGGTGGAGGTACTGAATACCACATTCCCAGTCTCAGAAGGCATGACTAGCCTTCAGAAATCCCAGGCCCTAGAGACCCCAGGGTAAATCTGGAGCAAGACACACTTACCCTTGGTGAAAGAGGATCGGATTAGAGAATACTTACACAAACTGGACTTTCATAAGTCTATAGGCCCTGACGGGATACACCCGCAAGGGCTGAGGGAGATAGCTGATGTCATTGTGAGACCACTCTCAATAATCCTTGAATGATCATGACAAATGCAAGAGGTCTCTCAGGACCAGAGGAAAGCAAATGACACTATCCTTCAAGAAGGAGGACTCAAAGAACCACAAGCCAGTCACCCTCACCTCAATACATGGCAAGGTGATAGAGCAACTAATCACAGAAATCATTTCCAGGCACATGAAAGGCAAGAAGGCCATTAGAACTAGTCAGCACAGATTCAGAACAGGGACGTCATGCTTGACCAACTTGATAATAATCCGTGATCAAATGACTGGCTTGGTAGATGAGGCTCCTTTCCCCTATCCACCACCAAAGAGCATTTTGACACTGTATCCCACAAGGTGCTCAGAGAAGCCGATGGAGTATGGGCTGGATGAGCAGACAGTGGACTGAAAACTAGCTGAACAGCTGGTCCCAGAGCATGGTAATCAACAGGATGAAATCTAGCAGGAGGCCAGTAACTAGCAATGTACCCCAAGGGTCAATACTGGGTCCAATCCTGTTCAGCGTCTTCATTAACAATCTGGATGATGGGGTAGAGGTTATCCTCAGAAAGTTTACTGCTAACACAAAACTGGGGGAAAATTGATAATACAGCAGAGGGTTGTGCTGCCATCCAGAGAGATCTCAACACGCTGGAAAAATGGGCTGACAGGAACCTCATGAACTTCAAAAAAGGGAAGTGCCAAGTCCTGCACCTGGGGAGGAATAACCCCAGTCCCCCAGTACTCACTGAGTGCGACCAATTGTAGGCAGCTGGGCAGAAAAGGACCTAGAGGTCCTGGTGGAGGGACACATGGACATACTTGAAACATTCTTGTGAAAAGCCATGAAAATGATGAAAAGAATGGAGCATGAGGAAAGTCTGAGCATGATGCACTGTTTAGCCTAGAGAAGAGAAGGCTCAGAGGCATCTTATTTATGTATAGATATATGCGAAGAAAGGGTGAAAAGAAGATCGAGCCAGGGTCTTTTCAGTGGCACTCAGTAACAGGACAAGAGGCAATGGACACCAACTGAAACACAGAAGGCTCCAGACAAACATCAGGAAACACTTTTTCCACTGTGAGAGTGACTGAGCACTGACACAGTTTGCCCAGGGTGGTTGAGGGGTCTCCATCCTTGGAGATACTCAGAAGCCAGCTGGGCATGATCTCGGACAACTGGATCAACATAGCCCTGCTTGCGCAGGAGGTTGGATCAGATGACCTCCAGAGGTCCCTTCTAACCTCAACTATTCTGTGATTAGAATCGAGACGCAGTACCAAAAAACATTAGTCAGATAGGATTCAAAATTTCTTATCTTCACGGTAAGCCATAGAGCAATAATTTTTGGAAGTGCTGTAATGTTGTTTTCTGTCATTTTCAGAAGAGCACATTCAGATTAATTTTTTCTTAGACTTCATACTTATGCTTACTAGGAAATTTAGACATGGGCAAATATCTGTCCAAGCACCTGCAAGTAGCTCAAAAGTTTAATTAAATGTAAATCAGAGCCACTGTTCAAAATTCAAAAGTGTAGAATCCTCAGTCGTTCCCATTCAGCTCTTCCCTAAGGACATAGATGAGTAGATTAATAATGTGATCGGTCATATGAAAATCCAGGCCTGGGCAAAACAGTGAACTGAATGATTCTTAACATCTTCTGTACAGTGTAATGAAAGTGAAAGGAATGAGCAAAATCTCTAAGATTTAAATATAGCACTGGATGTTTGTACTGTCCATTGGTTTGAGAGACCCCAGATGTCCTCATTTATGGCTAGCAAGATATTTTTGCCAACAGCAGCACCATTTCCTTAGTCTGGCACATTTCATTCATTCTTCCCCGAGCTGGAAATGCAAGTCAAATTTAAACTCTGAATCTGTAGCTATTTAAAATCTTCTTTATACTATAGGAAGTAAACTCATAGCAATTTTGAAGCACACACACAAGGGTTCATATCAGGCATCCAATGAAGATACAGTGGATGAAGTGCCCACTTGCACGAGACATCTCCACTATACAAACATGTTCTCTGAGCTGGAAAACAAGGATGAATTACCCTGAAGGAAGAGGGGAAAAATAGCAGGTTTTTTAAATACAGTAAAAATGAGGCTATATTGATTTTCAATATTTCTCCAAACCTCCTAAGGAGAGGTTTGTAAAATTGCAGACTTCAAGCAGTTCGTCTGCTTACAGTTAGTATTAATGACAATAAATAACCTCTTCTCCTAAGAATGAGAACCTGGATATAGCCATGGGCTCTTTAACAGTTCTCTTTGCACAACAATAAATACAGATTTGAATAGTAATTGTTTTCCAGTAATGGGAGTTGATTAATACAATTATACACAAAACCAAGAAAAGGAACCAGAAGGATCTGGATCTTCCCTTGGGTTTCATTTTCTCAACTGGCAAAACATAGATGAGGTAAAAGAGAACAATGACACACAAACAGTTTGTTTATATCATATGTCAGATAGTAATAGGTGTCAGCTCAGATGTGATATCCTTCAACCTGAACCTCTAGAGAAAAAAAGCCAAAAGCGATTTTTATAGAAACCACAACAGTAAAGACAAATGAAAGTAATGCTTTGCCTTACACAAATCCTACTTGTTCACAAAGAACTATCCTTCCTGGGTTGAACCAAAGCAATAGGTTAGTCCTCTCAAGCCTAGAAGAACTGGATTTTGCACCACAGCTGGTAGCCTTTTGGAGGAAAACCAGAACACATCTGTCCAAGACCTGCCAGTGAGAGCTGCCATGCCAGCAAGGCTGAAATAACTGCTGCCAATAGTCTACTATTCCAACCAAGAGACAAAGAAAGCTGAGCAACACAAAATACAGCATGCATGTAATGGAAGACTAACCAAGTTCACCATGAGGCAGCACTGTGCCCTTATGGCAGGGAAGGCTAACAGTATCTTGGGCTGCATTAGCAGTGTTGCCAGCAGGTCAAGGGAGGTGATCCTTCCCCACTCCTCAGCACTGGTGAGGCCACACCCAGAGTGCTGTGTCTAGTTCTAGGTTCCCCAGCACAAGAAAGACATGGACGCACTGGAGAGATTATCGTGAAGGGCCATGAAAATGATGAAGGGACAGGGGCATGTCTCTCATGAGGAGTCTGAGAGCACTGCACTGTTTAGCCTAGAGAATGCTCAGGGTGTATCTTATAAATGTACAGATATACCTGAAGGGAGGGGATGTAGAGAACAGAGTCAGGCTCTTTTCAGTGGTGCCCAGTGACAGGACCAGAGGCAAACTACAACACAGGAGGTTCACTCTGAACATCAGGAAACACTTTTTTTCTTTTCTCTCTACTGTGAGGGTGACTGAACACCAGCACAGGTTGCCCAGGGAGGTTGTGGATGTCCATCCTTGGAGATACTCAAAAGGTGTCTGGACACCATACTGTGCAGCTGGCTCTAGGTGGCCCTGCCTGAGCAGGGGCATTGGACAAGTTAACCTTCAGAGGTCCCTTCCAACCTCAGCCATTCTATGACTCCAATTCTGTAACACTCTCACAGTGTAAGAAAGAATAACACATTTTGTTTCAAAAACACTGATTTTGGTCAGATTCACAGCAGGAAACAGTCAAAGGCCCAACCAGCCAATAGACTTATCACAGCTGGGAAAGAGAGGACTGCCACACATCTCCAGCCACGGAGCGTTACACCAGGCAGTATCATCCAAAGAGACACTAAAGCCTGTTTCCAAAGAAATTCACTCAAAAAGGGCAAAAGTAATCCAGGGTACAGTTTACACACTAAGACCCAGAGGGACTAATGACCTACTACATTAAGATTAAAAGGTTAAATTCAACACACGTCTCATTCAGATACCTGAATTAGGCAGCCAAATACTGGCATTAGAAAGAATGACGCATGCCGAATAGCTGCACTTTGAACTGCTATGTTGTAGGAAATAACAGTCTTATTTTTAGGAGAAAAATATCCAAAAATATTTTATTTCAATCTTGCCCTCAGAGTATTTACAGTACATTTTGTCTTTGGGGCTTGGGTTTTGTTGTGGTGTTTGGTTTGGTTTTGTTTGTTTGTTGGGCCAGGGGGGAGGGGAATGTTGTTAAAGCATGTAGATTGCATCTTTGAAAAATAACTACAGAACTGACTAGAATGTCCAAAATAACTACTGTCATTTGCACAAATAACATTTTTTCTTAAGAATTTTTTTAAAAACTTTTCCTAATTATGTATGTACCTAAGAAGTTAGTCCATTCTTCAAGAAGCACTTCAAATTTCTTGGTTCAATCACAAAGCGTTCCTTCTCTTAGTAACTGTCTAATTACTCAAGTGTTCACAATTGCAACTGAAAGCCTTACATAGAGGCTTAGGTTACTTTAAAAATGAAACAGAAAAATTAAAAAATCCATTGTCAAAATAGACTTTGCCAATTGTAGTGGAAGTGAAATGGAAATTATTTCACTAATATGGAGTTTTTAAACTTCTACTAATATAGTCTAATGATAACCTCTACTAATTTAGCATCTTAATTTTACCTCCTGAGATTGTGAGGTCCTTCGAAACTCCTGTTGCTTTCTTCCACCTGCACCCAGAGCACCAGTGACAAATTCACAGCATTTATTAATGCTCCATTTCCCGAAGACCTGGAGGCAGAAATAACTTCTAGACGACATAGGACCTTTCACATTTAGATCCCTTCTTAACTGGCTTTAATTAAAATCATCATTTTCTAAAAGCCTGATGGACCAAGTGCATTTCTTTAGGCGCTCATCACCAAACCTACCCTCCCAGTAATTGATTCTAATTGAAGATCTCTGCAAGGAGATCATGGAAATTTGATCATCATCTTCCCAGTCCAATTCACACTGGCAAATGAATAGTGTTACAGAGGCTGTGCCTGCTCAGGATGCAAGTAATTTTTAGCCTTTAGGACTGTCAATCTGAATCCATAACAGGACAGCAGGAAGCTCTGTGCTTGCTGTACAAGCAGTCAAGATTTCAAACCATACTCAGTTCATTTGCAAAGGAAAGGATATTTGTTTCCTTAACGCCTTTCATGGGCACTAAGTAAATTGTACCTGCTATGAAAGCATACTACTTAAACTGTAAGCACAACAGTTTTCAGGAAGACACTACGGCTGGAGAATGGGCTCTGCACACAATATCCAGAAAGAGAAATTAAACAAGCAAGGAAACGCTAGAGATTTTACTTGCTCCTAGAATCACACCTGATATCACCTTGGGAGACAGAGCTTTTGTTTGATACCCACCTGTTTGACCTGTCAGAATAAAAACACAGCAGTTGTAGCGGATGTGAGTCAAAGCGATAATATCACTGACGGTGATATCTTTGCCAGGAAGGACAACCTTCCTTCTGAGAGAGTTATGCTAATTACCTGGAAACACAAAGCTGTTGAATATCAACCTCAGACTGTTTAAAAGCAAAACCTGGAATTTTAAGAAAAAAATTTTATGGTACTTTCTCTCAGTAAATCTGGCTTCAAAGCAAAAACGTCACTGACTCTGCTTGAACTCACTTTAACTCCAGCCAGACTTTTACATTCACCTACAGTACAGCTGATGCCTCACAGGAAGAAACATTCTGCTAAAAATTGACAATCTCACCTGACTTGCAATTTACATGTACTTATCAGAACAATATATTTTTACCTTCAAGAAGATGCAAGAATAGCTTAATCTAGGAAACAGTTTTGTGCACTTGAAAAACCAGAGTAAACTTCCTCATACTGTTGAAACAAGCACTAAAACAAGGTCCCATACTTCCAGTATAGAAATGTAATTACAACATGAATAAGTAATGGCATGTCACAAGTCTTGTCCCCTTGACTAAAGAGCAGTGGATATTTGCATACCATAAGGGAACCTTATGCAGTCTCCATTTCAGCTCTAGTACTGGACTTTCCCACAGCCCTGGCCTCAAGTCAAACCTGAACACACAGTTTTGAGCTCACACTCCATCCAGAGACTCAGTTTTCTCCAGACAAGATGTCTAGCTCCAGCCCTGACATAGGCAACACATAGCTTAAGCTGTAACTGCAAACACAGGGGCAGATATTTGGGGAAGGCGGGGGGGGAAACACAATAACTGTAAGGCAGGAGTGAACATCCAAGTTGCAATCAGTATGGCCTGATAGTATATTTTGATAACACCTAAACCAAAGGAGCACATCCTGAATTCTCCAATTCATAAAAAAAGAGGTGAGACATAACCACGGATTAGAAAACTGATCATGCGCTGCGGTTCTGAATATAGACTGTTTAGATAGGGAAAAACCAGGGACCTGAGGTTCTGTAAACAATAGCAGTTGCAAAAAGGACGGATTCCCAAAAAAAGTTTGTCTAGAAAACAAGAGGAGAGCTAGGAGAGACAAAGAAAACAATCCATGCTAGGGAAAAACCTGGAGATGAAGGATGCATGGAGACAAATCCCAGGGACCTTGGTCAGTAATGCCAGAGACTGTAACTGCAGAGCTGCACAGCAGAACCACAACTTTCTGCCCAACCTCCCTGGACCAGCAGCAGTTGCTTTCCAGGAAGGGAAGGCGAGACCTAGAGAACGCGTGCCAGCAAGCGAGCTCATGCGAGAGCTAGACAAGCAGGGTAAGAGCTCTCATCATGTTTGCTCTTAGATAAACTCCAGTATCTAGATTCACGATGTTTACCTTGTCTAACCCATGACAAGCCATTTTCCAGCCACGCTCGAAATCTTACTCGTTTTTCCCCTTTCAACTCCAAGCCTTCCTTGAGCAATAATCCCAGGATGCCACTATCCACAGCCAAAGGAGAATTCCACCACCAGCCCTCAGTTTGTTTAGGAAACTGCTTTCCAGCTGCTCTGCAACTGCTGCTCCAGGTTTCCTTTCTCACAATCAGGTTGGACAAGGAAACCCAACCCTTTCCAACACAGATTCCTCAGGGATGGATTCTTTCTACAGCCATCAATTTGTTTCCACAGTTCCTTTCCAGTCTCAGTCCCACGGGTAGCCCGGGCTTACTCTCTCAACCCTAACCAGAGGCTTAGTCATGGACAAGCCACTCCATATCCAAGAACCGAGTGGGTAGCAGCTCTGACTTTTTAAGCTGGTGGCATTTTCAACACAAAATTTGGCATGCAGGTACCAGAAGTTTAAGAAAACATTACTGTACAAAAAAAATGACAATATAGATTATTCATTATTAGTATAATACTGACAGGACAAGACTATTTAGGTGTTATACATTGAAAAACAGAAAATTGTCCATGACATCACAAAGAGCTCAGGAATTTTCTTCCATGCATCTCTCTTCACACACACACTGAGCTGTTACAGACTTGTCCCTGTGAGCTTGGACATAGCCAACAAAATCCTCACTACTGTAACATCACATCAATGCGTGCAAACTCTAACACAATTAATAGTAAACACATTCATATACACACATCTATGGAGCTTTGCTTCAGGTTTTACCAAGTTTTCACGTGTAACCACTTGCTACACGTCACTTCTTGTTCCAAGTTATTCCCATAGCATCATGCTAATATTAAGACAGAAAAAAATAACTTTAGTGGAGTTTCAAAAGCTCTGTTGGGGATGGATTGACTCCCTCAAAGTTAGAGCCACCCCAGTAATTTGTTTTCAGGCTCATACAAAAGGTGTTGTACATATTTTTTTTTTTTTTTTACATATATACACATACATAAAAGCTAGCCTTACATTATACTGGAAAGGAGCTGAGTACTTTTGAGAACAGTATGTTTTTATAGATGAGGAATTAGCATGCCTATGTGACTAAAAATTCTCAAGATGACTGCAGCTGGTAATAAGAGTGGAAGAAATTACCAAGATCTAATCCCTATTGATTTAATTTGCTATTTCTTCTTTTCATTTCCTATTGTTCTTCTGTGTGAGAGCCACTTTTCTTTCCTGCCTAATGCAAAAGTGAAATGCTCTGGTGACCTCACAAGCCTCACAGTTTCCCAGCATAAATTAATCTTTCTGAAGAAAAGAATAAAGAAATCTTACCGCTCATTTTTGTAAACCGATTTAAGACTTTTTTCCTCTTGACACCTTCTGTAAAGCATTGTACAGATACTTCCATTTTCAGCTGTTTCTGCAGTGATGTAGGGTTATAATGTAAGTAACACTATACTTTCTAATTCCACTCCTAATAAATTGCAGGTGTTCAGCAATAAAAGGGTAAAGAAATGTTTGCAAAAGTCAAAACTCAGGTGTCAGCAGCACTGTTCTTTTCGTGTTGCAGCAAAAGAAGATACCTCTCTAGTAGGGACCAAATTCCTGATGTGACATTCTCGGATGGATTGAGCTTTGTAAATTGATTGGTTTTGTAAAAATAAGCCACAAGAGTTTCCATGGCCACAAGTCTGAAGTGTAACTTGCAGCAACAGAAGGAAATAAGAATCAACACGTGCTAAACAAGAAGTGAATATATTACGAATTTTATCTTAATACTTTTTTTTTCCATTCAAAACTTTAAGTAAATATTTGATCTGTAAATATTAATAAGTTTAAAGATGGTCTGTTACTGAAATGCACACTGTCAGGATGCCTGGCACATTTCCACATGCGATTTTTCATTCTTTATAACATTGCTTTTATCCAGACGAAAAAAATGTATGTAATGAATAACATACCTGCCTTGCTAAAATTAAGACATCTACACATCAGGGTACAGAATGAATATTTTTAATAAAGATCCAATTATTCAGATTAATATCAGCCCAACATCCTAGAAACCACGATAAAATGATTCAGACATCTGTCTACTTTTTAGAATAGGCTCTCCCATTTTTGTGTGGCCTCTTTTCCATCAGCTATCTTTTCCCCTTTTAGTAGAACCTCTACAGCAAAGATCAGGTTTTAGATCATGTATCACAGAATAACGGGTATATATTTGCCACCTAAGATTATTTCCCATTTTATTTTCAGTAATTCCTCATTCCAGTTGTCTACAAAGCAAACATCCTAGAGGAGTTAGGAAAAAATAACACCATACATCAGAGCACCTGTTAATGTCTTTAAACAAAATGATTTTCTAAAACAGAGTTCAAAGAGATGGAATAGGGTATCATTTTAGCAAGAAATAACTAATACTTTTAGAGAAAAATGTTTGTATTATGAAAACCCTCTCTCTTTCAATAATTCAAAAGAAGATGCACAAGCAGATGAGCACTTCGAAAATATTTAGTCTTAAAGGTATAATCCCAGACAGATTTGGCTATAACTTCAAGTCACTTACCAGGTTGCACAAACAGTCTTTCCGATCTATTTCAAAAATCATTTTAGCAAAACAATGCAATGAAAAGGACATTTTCAATCACATACTATATTTCTCTTTATTATTCACTGTACCTTACAATAAGTTGTAGTACACAGAGCAACATACTCAAGCAATCATTCCTCGCCACCTCTGAAAACCAATTTAATCTGTTCACAAAGAATGGCATGTTTCACTTATATCATTCAACAGTAAAAAACAATTTCCAGTCCGTTGCACTGTTTTCTGTGTCTCCATAGATGAGCTATTTCATGGAAAGGTACTAGGAAAGATAACTAAGTATCCATAAAGCATTCTATTACTCCATTCATTCTCTTGGTTATAAATGTAAATAAAGGCCTTTGTGCCAAAAGCACAGTGAAGCAGATGTGCTAAAGGTTATTGCACAGTAACGGCTAAAATTCTGTGCAATTTTAAATGAACATCACTTCACTAAAGGCAGAGCCATGCCAGTTTCCAGCAGTTGAAAGTATGACTGATATATTTAGGATTCAAATTACTCCTTTAAGGTCTGTGTTTAGAAGATGGGGAACCTGCAAACTGCTTTTGCTAGTTCCTGAATAACAGAGTAGCCACTGTAAATCTTCACAGAGCCTAATTTTCAGTGGAAATGTGAATTTACAAACTTCCTTCTCCTAATGTGATCTATATCAAAGATGGCCTGCTGAAGTTTAGAATTACTTTTGGGTTTACTCATATTTATTAATGCCTACAGTCCTGATGACTGCGTTGGGTTATTATTATTGGTTACTTACAGAGAACTTCACTCCAGTACTAGCAGAAAAGGGAAGAGTAACTGATGTCATATGTCATCTACTTTGACTTCTGTAAAACCTTTGACACTATCCCACACAACAACTTTGTGTCTAAATTGAAGAGATATGGGTCTGATGGACGGACACTGGAATAGGTTATCCACAGAAGTTGTAGATAACCCATCCCTGGAAGCGTTCGAGGTCGGGTTGGATGGGGCTTTGAGCAACCTGGTCTTAGTGAAAGGTGTTCCTATCCATGGCAGGGGAGCTGGACTAGATGATCTTTGAAAGTCCCTTCCAACCAAACCATCCTATGATTCAATGACTTCTTCCTGTAACTGAATAATCTAACCACTTTATACTACTTAATTATGTTTCCTTTTTATTAATCATCAAGCCCTTCATACAATTCTTAATGCTTCTTCATACAACTGTTCACATTCCCTTCTGCACTGAATATGCTTCTCCACATGCAGGTATATTTTTATATATTTAAAATTAAATATAACCATTCCTATGCGGTTTTGCAAATAAACCTTAATTCTATCCATCAGCATTGACATTTATGTTTATTTTTATTCACAACATTTTCCCTTCTTCTAGGTCACTGCATGGCACCACAGCCCACTTGGCACCTCCAGCAGTGTCTCACAACAGCTGTTCTGCAGTGCCTGGCAGAGCTGGTGTTTCAGATAGGAAAAATTTCTGCCGTTCCAAGTTTTTCCTTCCTTCCAAAATATTTTTTTGAAAAAGGTAGATAAATTAAGCATCTACCACTGCCAGGTACTTTATTTTCTGCCCCAACATCCACGATTCAATGTTTTAGAAAAAGATATGTATGTCTAAGAAAATTTAAGTAATATTTGCAACTATTTTCTGTACAAGGAAAAAGTTGGGACCCCTTACTCTAAAAGTACAGGTCCCAGTTTGAACTTTCAGGGATGCCCAATAGAACATTTATTCTACAGAACAAAATAATAAATATTGAGTTGACTGAAGGTTGTATGCAAAAATTGGGGAAAAAAATATTTGGGAAAAAAACTAGGAACACTTACAGGTATCATCCTACAAGTGGTATTCAGCCTTTAATCAAAGATTACAATATTTGGACTGTGACTGAAGAAGGAGCAAAACACATATGTATACACAGTGTTTTGGTATGAATCAGTAGCTATCTAGCAGTGTTAAGTAGAACTGATAGGCAACTTTTGGCTTTTAACAACATATTTTTGTACCAGGGCTATTAGGGTCAAGTCTCAAAGAGAAGAGAGTAAAGTACACGGGATCTGTAATAGAAAGTCACATCTCCTGTTCCTAGCTGTCCTACAGCATCCAGATGTCTCCCACAATTGGCTTAATACTCAGATTTCTCATTGCCTTTTCACACTCAATGACAGTGGAATTATTAAGACTAGAAAACATGTACCTAACTCCCCAAACCTTTGCTTTTCACACAAGCATTTAAACACCAGCGAAAAACATTAGCCCTCTATAATCCACAGGGGTGATTACATAAATAATCCATTGATAATGGCAAGCAGTGCTCATGCAAAAAAAAAAACCAAACAAATTCAAACCAGGCATAAAAGGAAGGACTTCCACCAAGCAGAGAGAATAGCCTCCCTCCCGTTTCTTGCTAGACATTTACAATAGGTACTTCAATCTCCATGAAGATTTATCTGTTTCTATTGTTTGCAAAAAAAGCCTGTTTTAACTGTCTTCTAAGCTGCACACCAAAACCATGGGAACAAGCAGAAAGAGAAAGTACCAAAAAAATTAAGATGTACAAGAAATATTGCTACTAATTAGTTTGTTCTGATCACAGCTAGACAAGCTTCAGAAGCTATTTTGTTGGTCACCTTGGAGCTAATACAGGTTCTGCCCAGAAATACAAACTGTGCTATTATGAAATATTAATTCAGATTGGATAACTGACAAATTTTTTTAACCTTCAGGTCAGTGATTGAAAGCCATCCCACCTTGTTGGGGGACAGAACTTGTTTCAATTTAACATCTGTTGAGTGGGTTTTCTGAAGCATGCCAGTGATCTCTATTGATTTCAAAGCTGATGTGTCTGTACCACAGCACTCTCTCAGACGCCATTTGACAAAGCATCTTGTTGCCAGACTCAGGCAGAACAGATATTTTATATTTCTCTTTTCTATTGGTAACTCTTACAAATAAAACAGGGTACGTATGAGTGAAGTATGAGAACAAAGCTGTTACTGAGGATGCCCAGTTTTCATTGGTTTCAGAGGAATATAAAGCATAAGGCACAGATTCATCACAGTTACCCGTGCTGCGTCCAAGAATTCAACAGCCACGGGGATTGTTATGGCCATCATTCATTCGTTCACAACGTTCACATGTAGGAGGCCTTTCCTGGCACTCATCTGATTTCAGGTGTCCCTGGGGTACAGAACTATCAGGGTAGCACCAAATCTTTGCACTGCCTTGCACACTTTTTGTCAATCTACAAGTTCGTTTTAAGAACTCATATAGGCAAAAGTCCAAATGAAATAGTCTGATAAGATTTAATGGTTTCCTAGCACTATTTTAAAATGTTTCTTTAATAGAATATAAAGTACATAATCTTATAACAGGCACCTCCTAAGGTTTGCTAAAAGCCTTCAGTAGGCTTCTTTTTTTCCCCAGAAAATGGAGATAGATATGTTTTTCAAGCTTATTTGACTGCCTTCAGTCCCTTTCCATTTAAACTGTATTTAAAATTGTATCAGCTTTACGTCTAGAAATGGAATGAGATAAACATACCGCTTTTTGTATTCAAATTAAATGGCAGAAATGCCTGACTCAAGATAACAGTCAGAAAGGTAGGCTGCTCTTAAACTTTGAAGATCTTTAAAAACAAAACCAAGGGAAAAGAGTATGTAAAAACCTGAATTGTGAAACACAGATAATCAGATAAAACAAAAAAAAAGAAACAATAACAGTGTTATCTGAATTATCAATTGCCTCAGTTGCAGCATGTTCAGGTTCTTCCATCTTCACTTATGATTTTTCTTCCAGGAAACCTTCAGTTTTTATTGATATCAAAGCTAGATCTTCTGGGCAAGTCAGAGCCAGCTTGCTTTAAGCAAGTACTATGTAACCACTGATACCATACAGGGCTGTGTTAAATAACACTTTTATTTCATCCTCTGTTCAGGGCTTTAGATGTACTTCTGAGCTGCTTGAAAGTTAGAGACTGAGGCAAATCACTCAGCTGATATTTCTGATACAAAGCCCTCTCCCAATAGATAGCGTCCTTCAAGTGCAGAAAGAGAAGGTCCAGATATCAATGGTACTCGTTTTCTTGCCCCTAGTTTGAGTGGATCCCCTTGGAAAGAAGAATCCACAGTTAAATACCAGCAAGTCTGAAGTAGGACCACTGACATCCTGTACATATCCCCACGTGCCTGGTCACAAGTACCACGAGAAGCCAAGACAAGGCAGTTCTGGTGCAGATGCCACAGGAAGAACTAGACCTCTAAATAGGACCTCTGTGCAACTCCAGTGAATCAAAGGTGTCTATATACCTCTCCATAGAAAGAAAGTACTAACCTTGCAAAAACTAAGTCAGAGGAGAATTTTCCATTACTGTAGAGAACTATGAGCCTATGAGGTCTCCAAGCCTGAAATCACCTACAGATCTTATAATACACTGAAGTACATTTTTCAGGTCTTCAGTGTTTCAACAGCTATAGGAGTTTAGCTTTGAATTATTCCAGTTAAACTGCATTTGAAGCACAGTGTTTATCCTAATACAACAGGATGTAGACTCATCTCTCCTGTGCATGAGAATGAGGAATTCACAATACCACTTGTAACATAAGGCAAGGAAAGAACAGCCTGAACTGAGATATTAAAAGTGAGGTAGGTGACAATGGCTGCTGGGCAGCAAAATATTTGAGATTCAGTTTTTGCTGTATCCGTCCTAAGAACCTGCAGGTCTGCTGTTTCTCACCTATTGTGTTCTCATTCAACAGTCTCCCATCTGCTTTAGTTTGCAGCTTTTTGATGCTCTCACACCTATTAGTTCATCTGCTCTCTCCTTTTTCAGCAAGCACATATCTTGAATGAGTTATGGCAAGCAAAAGCTTAGTATGGACAAAATAGACCTCTTGTTCCTCTCACATCAGCCCCTTCTGCATTTTTTCCATTACTTTTGGCAAACCCTCCATTTTCCCCACTATTGACTCCTGCAGAACAACAAAGCCTTGCGCTTTTGCTCATATCTCATTCACTGAAGTTTTACCAGCTTAATGGATATCTAACACTTCTCATTGCCCAATGGCTTTTAGCACTCATCCATACTCTAAGCATTATAATGCCATCTCAGTACTCGTAACATTGCTTACTGGTAACTTTAATAACCCTCTGTTCAATGGCTCTCTTTGTTCAAATCATATCCTTCCTTCAAACCTCTACAGTACTTTCCTCCCTCCACATTACTGTATCAGATCAGGTCTCGCCTTAAAGTCTTGCCATCCTAAATTATTTCTTGGACCTTGCCTCCTGTCACAGCAACTTACTCAGAAATGCCTATTTGTCTCCTTCTCCTGCTACTTTTTCTCACTTCCTCCACGCTGCCCACTCTGCAAAGAAAAAGCCTTCTCACTCCAATATGCCATCCCCCTCCCACACACACGCATTCTCATTCAAATTCCTCCTGAGACCTATTTTTGGTGAATCTTAAATAAAAGTCACATTTCTTCAACCCCAATATTTAGCTGAGAGGGTTCTGAAGATCTAAAGGGAAAATTTAGCTACAAATATGCTCCTATTTCCACTCTGCCAGAGTTCCTCCCTGTAGTCAGGTTCTCATAAAAGCACTGCTCCATCCTCATGCCCTCTGCCAATGATGCATTTCTCACCTCTTCTGTGCAGTCACTGCTTCGCCAATATACAAATCTCTCTAAAAGACATACTTCTGTCACGCTGCTTATTCTGTCTCAAAACTGATTCGTGAATTAGTTAAATTGTTGTAGAGCTCACTCCCACCATCGCTACTGAAAGTTCCCAAAACCACAGACAATTCCCTGCCTCCGTTGGGATCAGGGAGATATAATGTGCATTTCAAGTCAGTCACATCTAGATTTCTCCCTTCATTTTTGCACTATATAGTTACTCTACTTAAAGAGCCAAACATCTACTATGTAATCAGTAAGAAATAATACAAGACACATTAAATGAGATTCCCAGCTGCAGAGGTAGATGCTTTTTTAAAATCAGATCCATGAATGATCCAAAGAGATTAACAGAAACAAGCAAACATTCCTGCAATAAAAGGTAGACAGTGAGTTTAGATTAAGTAAATACATATTAATTTTGTATAGGAATAAAATACTTTAGTAAATGATGAGCAGATCAATGAGAAGATACACACACCACTGGACTACGACGTATAGACTAGTATGTCTTTTCAGTCTTCTGATGTGAAGCCTGCTTACGTTTACTAAGAGCAAAGTGAAAGAGGTCCTCTCTCATCTGCATTGTAAATGCACACAGCCTACTCCCACAACCAACACCAAGAGCAAACCTGATATAGCAATTCAGAACAGATTTCCTTGCTGCAGCAAATTCAGCGCCTGCTGTCACTGCAGCACTTCAGAGGAGCAAGTCTGAAGCATTACTCAAGTGACAACTTAGAGCCCATTTTAAAATAGGAAGTCTTATTATATATTACAACCAGAGTCCAGTAGTTAAGTGAAGTCCACTGTTTCTGGAAGATCTTTCTATTGCTTCTCAATGAATTTCTTAATTAAAACTAATTAGAAACTACTTTCCTGTTTAACCTCAGCAAGAATAATCAGTGTGAATTACCTCAGTCCTCCCGCGAGCTCTCTAGAGAAGGGGTTGCCCCATGGGCACACACTTCTTCCTGGATCGACAGCCCATTGGAACTGAACACCGACCAAAGAGATACAAACAGACAGTGTGTCCCAGAGAAAGGATTTCATTATATTTTTAATCACATGCCGACTTCAGAAAAGTTATTTTGTCTATATTTCTGTTTGACACTGAATAAAAATAAATGCTATTAGTCTAGTATTCCTGGCTTTCAGCTCAGGAGAGCTGCTGAGACCTTATTTAAAGGCTCAGCAGGATTTGTTCTCATGTATCACAAAAATTTTGCAATGAAAACAAATGTAACAACAGGACTGAAAATTAACAGCATTGCACATCACTTTTCCTTATAAATAGCTTCTGAATGCTTTCCTTCACTTTTAAAACTGTCATTTGAACAGGGTCTCACAACACAAATTTATTCATACTCAGAAATCATCGGTATCTCATAGCAGCTATTAAATGGATACTACCTGTGGGCAGAATCAATACACAGGAAAGCATTTCAGTTTTCTGCAGCCATTGGACAACTTTTAAGTGGTCTTAATGAAGAATACATGGATTCAATACACACATCTAACTTTGTTTTCACAGAAAAATTCAGTAGTAACAAAGCTATTATTAATCAAAACTGATACAAGGTAGGATTTAGCTTCATTTCATAGCTATATAGTTCATTTAAGTACATCCAAGCATTTGAGTAAGACATACCATTTCTCATGCAGATATGCAGAGCACATTTTCCAGGCTGGTTATAATCATCAAAATGAGAGTGTCTGACGTGTAAGCTACCCACCTCATAACCCCCTCAATGGTGTGGTGAGGCTACAAAAGGTTTGCAAAAAAGAAATGCCACAAAAACCATCAGAATTATTTATTTACCTATTGACCCTTATCCTGACCAGGTCTGAGACACCTCTGAGAGTCATGGGAAACAGCCATCATCCTAATGAGATTTTCTAGTAGAATAAATTATCTGCAGAAGGAGAGAGTACAACTCCATGACTGGGATCACCATACTAGTATCAATAAGTGAACAGGAACCTCAACAAGTAATGAAAAAAAATAATCATATTCTGGTTCACATCTGTTCACAGTGAACAGGTTTTTATTATGCTTTTTTTTTTTTAATTTAACAAGTGCAAGCAGCTGGTTGCTATTTATTTTAAAGACTCAGCATGGAGTTATCTGTGAGGTGACAGACTCTTAACAGGAGCTAAAAGCAGCAGGCAGTGTCGTCAAAGTTACCTGATCTTCCTCCTCCTCCCAGCATGCAGTAACATTAAATGAAAAAAAAATGTTAATTTTGAATCTACAACATTAGAACAACAAAACTGTTACTGTGATCAAAGCCAGACAACTGACACCTCAACAAGAGAGGCTCTACAGCTCCTCAGGTTCTCTGACTTAGGTGCTGTTGGGGAAGAGAGCAAGGAAGGTACAGCTAAAGCCACTTTTCCACCATTATTCCTTAGATCTTATGGTTATATGCAGGGTGGCAGGTCTGGACAGAGAAAGCATCATTAACTAGGTAGAACACTGATTATCAGCATGTTTTGATGAGGGCTACAATTTGTGACCTTTTACCATGGGCTAAGAAATTACTTTCTGTTGCCTGAGCCACATGAGATGATTTGGTTGCCCTTGGCCATGGTGTGGGGAGCTAAGTGCATAGCCATGAGCTGTTACTGGAAACCTCTCTAGCCAAGGTAACTTGATCTTGACGCAAGTTCATTAATAAAGATGGACCAAGCTTCCACAGGAGTTAACACCTGAAATATTCAAACTTATTAACAAAATATTTTGTTTATTGTTCTCTACAATGCTTTAAGCCACTATGCACACACTGGCGGACAACACTTAGCAGTGACATGCCATGGTAACGCTGCTGATGTTACAGATTGCATGTTTATACAGAGGCATTGTATAACATTGCTCGTGGCAACACAGACAGCAAAATCTATATCACGTGCCTACAGTCACATCCCATAACCATTGGAATATGAGAAAATGCGAAAAAACAAGAAGCTGTCAGGCGACTACTGCCACAGATCACATCACACAAACAAATGCTGCCTGATGTCACATGGGATTTCTTGTATCAGAAAGATTATCCCTACAGTGTAAACTCAAATCGCTTTGATGTGTTAGAGCAATGTATTGGGTTCAAATTCAAAAGGAAAATATGTCTTCCTTTCAGCTCTGTTAGGTGTAAATGAATTATAAGCAGGACTTCATAGACCTTTTTATAGGCCTTTCACTCATTTCAGCAAGAGCACCTGGCATCAACATTGCCAATACAGCTTCTCTATTACCTTGTACACCACTTTAAAACATTTGCAGAGCACTAATGACACAGTTTTTCCTACCCGGGAACTTCTGTTCTCCACTCCAATTTCACAGCTATCCCCATGCTAGCAATTCATTTTATGTTGTATGAGTTTGGTAAAGAGTATCTGCCAAGACTGGCTCCCCGGCTGATGTAAACCCACAGGAGGTTCATATGCTGTGCAGGAGAGAAATTATGAGCTGCAGAAGTGTACACATGGCAGAATGGGCATTGACTTCATGGGGAACATTAAGTGTCTCTAGCCTGCTAGTATATTTTGGTGGCTAGATTGGACTGGTCTCCTAAACTAATTAATGTATTTCTATACATGTCTTTATGAAGTTTGCAGCCTCAAGGAATGAATCTGTTTTTCTTCCCATCTTCCCCCATATTCTGCATTCAGTACTTGGTCTCTTCCTCCATAGCATTTTTCACTTTCAACAATATTAACATATTCCAAAGATCTTAAAAAAGCCTTTATTTTCACAATCCAGTCATCTCACTACAGAAATTGGAAAAAGCAATACAATTACTGATATACTGATTATAGCATATGTCAGCCTGACCTTTATGTCAGATGCTTCACAGTATCCTTATTAATTGCCATTTATTCATGGTCATAGCTATGAATGTTCCAAGAATTAATTTTTATATTTTACTGTTCAACTCCTGTGAGCTACTCTTCCTTTTTCCTTTTCAATCTGTGGTAGCTCCATCGGAAAATTTTAGGTTCAGAAGAAACTATTTTTCTTTCTTTCACTTGCTGTACTTCCATTCCTCACTGTATTTTTATGCTATATCTACAAGGTGTATAGTTTCCAGCTTTTCAGACAAAAGGCTCTTGCATTCGGAATGCAAAACAGTCTTTACAGAATCCTCATATTATGTCTTAGCTCACGTTTCGTACCAATGTCAGCATGAAGTACCCAGGGACAAACGCAGGAAGAACCCAGTCATGTGCTAATGCGCAGTAAGGTTCAAGTCCTATGAGCCCAAAAGGTTCATAGTTTAGTGTTGCAAGTTCCAGTGCAGATGCTAACAGTAGACTTGTTCAAAAAGTTTTACCTAGAAAAGGTTCATGGATTGTGGATCTTTATTTACTCATGTTTTAAATATGACATTGCTTAAAGAGGCTATCTACTATAGCAAAAACTTAATGTCACTGTCCAAAATTAGAGAAACATGTGCAAGGCAAAACTAGTGATCCAGATAACCCTTAAGGATGTCTCAGCTCCCAGCAACATTTTTCTTTGCAGTTTATAGAGTAATTGTGAAAAAAGTCTCAATTCAGAGAACAGTCAGAGGAATCTGTCAGAAAAGTCACTGTAAAGTGTTTTATAAAACAGAACAAACCATGATGTTCTTTATATTTTTATAAAACAATGAACACATTTTGATAAGTGAGGCTGAAAACAGTATGAAAGAAAAAGCATTTGCTTGTAAACACAATAAATATCAAAGTGAGTTTGGTTTAAGAAAATTGTGAGAATACCACCATACATTACTGAACACAACCCAATCATACTATTCAGCTTATAAGAAATATAGAAGCAATCATAACATGAATCAAGAATTCAAGTAAAGAAAAAGGAACAGAAAGAAGATTACAGGAGCTGAAGTCACAGAAGTCCTGAGGGCTCTTACTTATGATAAAATTTGGCTTGACATACAGTATCTGTTCTGTGAGATGGTGTTATTCAAAGTGCAAACTGGAGGAGTATTAGAATAGAGTTCACAGTATTGAAATACAGCACACTTTCATTACACTTACAGCTTCGTAGTAGTTCAAACATGCTATATTTCCTTCTTTATATCTCTTACAGAGTCTGAGAAGAAACAGAACCTTGCACTTTCAAAGAAAGTTAAAAGCCTATGTTTTCCTGTTTTTAAAATTACAGACAATTTTCCAAGTGTTTAGAGCTGATAATAGGCAAAATCCCTACTTTGAGCTCCACTTCCAATGCACCATCATGGTAATACAGCATATAGCAAAATGAACCTCACTGCTGCTGAAAAATGCTTGAGTACATTCTAAAATTAAACCTGCTGCGGCCTTTACTAAACATTAAGAAATACTTGTACATTCTTCCGTACAGACTTAGACTGTTCTATTTTCTGTAAACATAAATGTTTACGTAGTTGTCTCCGGGTTAAGTTAGTGGATACCAGACATTTTAAATATTTTTTCTCCTACCCGCAGATACCTGTAGCAGTAGAACCAACACGTATCTTTACTTGCAAAATCAGTTTGGTGATGCTCAAGTACGGCTATTCCAAAACCTAAGATGCTGTTTGCCTTAGCTCTGTCTTGTGTTAAGCGTGCATGTTCTGCTTTGCATCATTTTTTTCCCCGTTACGGTGCTTTGTAGAAATTGATTTATTTGTTTATTTTTAAGATGCAATTAGATTACAGTTCCCTAATGCCATGGTATAGAAAAGATGGATTCAGACTTTTCTGCAAAGTGCCCAGCAACAGGCAAGTTACAACTAGGGAAATCCTCTTTAAGTATAGAAACTTCACCATAACAATGGTCAAGTATTGGGAAAGGTTGCCCAGAAAGACCATGGAAATTCTATTCCTGGAAATACTGAGAATTCATCTGGACAAATCCCAGATTGTCCAGGTGAGTTTTGAATATCTCCAACCTCCTGTTTGAATGAGGTTCAAAACAACCTCCACAGCTCCTTTCCAAGTTAAGGTATGCTATAATTCTGCAACTGACAGGTAAGTCAAAGGACCATTTTGGCCCATAAAGAAATCAAATGGCTGCAATCTAACTAAAGAACAGGCTACAGCTTGTCAAATTCTTCCTTTTAAGTTGGACACTCCTGAAAACGTACCGCACCTTTTTCATAATCCAAAGAGCAGTATATGTGAGTATATGAACAGTATATGTTATTACGCAAATGGTGAGGTTGTTTATACAACAAAGCATTTTGGCAGCCATGAAAAAAATTAAAAATAAATTATACTAGAATTTTCTCCATAGTTGAGCAAAGCTGCATAAGTGTGATCCCCAGAAGAGGTGGGATTGAAAACAGGTCCTCTAGCATACAACTGGGGGCAGTGGGTAAGCACCTGCACTCCAGAAATCCAGCAGCGGGTACTCCATGCACCCCAACCTGCAGCTGCATATCAGACAACTGCTGAGGGAAATGCAGATGCTGAAAATATCATCTTACAGCACTTTTCCTGCAATTTTACAATAATTTACTTCACTTGAGTTGAACAAAAAACAAACTGCCCAGCCCAAAACTTTCTGTAATATAACAAAGACTGAGTTACAATTGGCAAGACAGAAGTTAAGGCATTGCCAGTAGATTCAAAGATATCTAATGATTTTAATGAGATGCTGCTGCTGTAGTTTGAAATACTAATCGCTTCTCACACTGAAGAGAATACCCCATGTATGCCCAGAAAAGCAGCATGAGCCAATCATAACAAGAAATAGCAAATTTAAATTTGGAATTTGAGGGTGATTCATTGACCTGCCTTTTTCAAAGGAGCCTTTGAGCAGCTGTCATAACCAAATCGTGTTAAAACAAGCAAATATTTTAAGAATGCTCACTTTGCTCCCTTATACAATGAATCAAGCCATCTGTGCTATTCTGGCCCTTAACTGATATTCTATCTGCATAGAAGGTACTAAGATTTTGGCAGTTTAGCCCTCTGAGCAGATGCCTCCCTAAGGTACACCTCTAAGACATTCTCCAAAGACAGGGAGACAAAAGTGAAAAACAAGCAGCCGTGTTTAGGATAAGTAGGATTTCACTTCTGGTTTTGTTTTCTCTTTCCTCTTCTAGGACAATACAAAAGTTAAAGGAGAAGAATTATGTGGCTGCTTAGATTCACAGTGTTCTCTAAAGCCTGCAAAGATCCTTCTGACAGTAAGCAGAGAACTGCATCTTCAAAGAACCCCAGTTCTTAAGAATTTCTTCTTTTAGAGCACAAATTTCAGTCCTCTTCTAGATACAGAGATTTGATGACTTGATTTCAATGAACTAAAATTGTCTCTATTTAGTGGCAGTGATGGAAAGGCACAATCTTATCTATAGCTATTTTCAGATCTGCATGAGTATCTTAATTAGCATTGGAGCATTCAAACTCAGCACCCTGTGGCTTTTCTGTGCTTTTCTCGGCAACATATTTATTGCTTTTTCCTCAAGGTTGTGATTGTATATTTTACTAGAACAGGGACACAATTATAAAGCCGTGAGGAGTTCCAAAGCATGAAGAGCTTTAATCCACATTTTCTGATCTTTGAAAGCAAAAAAAGAACTCATTACCTTCTGCTCATTCCAAGAGTGAAAAACCAATTGGCAGAGCACAACACAAAAGCGTAATTGCTGTTAGCAACAGGTAACTCCAAGAATTTACCTGAGTTTGTTCAGTTAATCTAAAACTCAGAAATATTTAACAGGTTTGGTTGGTTTTGTTGTTTGTTGTGTTTTTTTTTTCTTTTAAACAAAAGGTTTCACCACTTTCCAATACTAGATGATAAATCCCTTAAAAATTAACACATTTTAAAAAAAGAAGGTTGCAGACACATTATCTCAGAGTTCTGCAAGGAATTATTTTGGACATTGAATGAATTTAAGAGACTAGAAGAAACAAAACACTGCTACTGAATTACTAAGACAGCCAACCGGTTGGCTCTAAGTTAAAGCTGGACAGAAGGTCAATGTGTTGACAATACAAGCTTGATGTAGCGGGTTAACAGTGAACTCAAGCTAGGAGAACCACGCAAGTGCAGCATTTGAATCTGTTCACCTCCCATCTGTCTTCAGCTTCTTTTTCTGAGCATGATGGATGGTCCTGCCCTCCTGCACAGCTGCCTGAGCAGAGCCACAGCCCAACACCAGACCCACTTCTCTTCCAGATTTGCATCTCTTCTGTCCCCTTTGGGAGGGCTGACAACTGCATCCAGTCACTAAAACTTCCTAAAGCAAAGTGACACCCAGTATCTAAACAACCTTCCTAAAGCAGTGTCAGAACAAAAACAAAAACCAACATATTACAGAGATGATGGATTAAAATTTTTTAAGGCAGTACACAATTACATACACAGCTACTTCTCCTCAAGTCTTATGCTCAAAGAGCAACTTTCTTTAGACTCACTTCAGAACTCTTTTCAGTCTTTCCTCCAGGACCACTAAAAGTTCCCTGTTCTTCTAAGAAGTATTCTGTTTGTTTGGAGGGTTTGCGTTTTTTTGGGGGGGTTTTTTCGGGGTTTTTTGGGGGGGAACAGTTTCACAGTCTGTCAGAAAGACTTGGTGTCACTTTGGGCCAGAAGACACACAAGCGGAATATATGCCAAAATTCTCCTCCCTATTATGTCAGTTGGTAGATTTACACACGCTCCATGCCCCATGAACAATGAGGTGAATTAATACGAATTAATATTTTGTCAGTCCTAAGAAAATCTAGTCGAAGTTAACTGCTCATCCTTTGACTTCAGAGAGGGTGGTCTAACTCCCAGTTCTCCAAAACCTGACCTTGGATGAACTAGATCCCACACTACAGAGTTAACTATAACACAATAAATTTGGATGATGATGGTAAGTCCACATCATCAGGATAGAAACAAGTTGGAACCTGTGCTTCCTACGGTCTCCCTGGAGCAGCTGAACAAGGAGAGAGCATACCACTCGAAGAGTAAGTGGGAGAAGGAAACATGACAGCCACCACCTCTTGTCAGCCCCCATAAACTTCAGAAAGTAGCATAAGGCAGAAGATCTCCCTGTCCTCCTGCTGTATCCTGGTTGCCACATGCTCATAGCCCTTCCACAGAGCTATCCGTACTTTGGGTTTTGGCATTTATACTTTGTAGCTCCAAGCACACAATATTTTGACAATATTCAGCCACTGTTAAGGCCACCAGAAGACAAAAGTTCCTTTGGGAAATGCTCTTTACTCCATGCAACTCAAGTCTTGCAATTTGCATCTGGTTCCAATACACAGAAGCAAGTAACTTTCATAGGTGACCAAAATCATTACAGTAACGGTGGTAATCAAAGATTACACAAACATACATTTCTTCCTTTTCTTTTTAACATCACTAATTGCAAATCAACACAAAGCCAAAAAACCCACCCTATTTTTGTATTACTTACTAACTTCTGGAACATTAACAGAAAATATTTAGATGGATTGAGCGTTCAAATAAAAAATGAGTTTACTCAGGCATGTACTTCAGGAAGCTTTGGTAGTATATTAACTCATTTCTCATTTTGATGTGAATGTGTTTTGCTTATGAAATAATAATTATATAGTTATACTTCCGGTGATACAGAACTCTTGCTTAGGGGGGGTATTTTGAGAATCTCCAAATGTAAGTACATTCAAGTCTTTAGACCATAAAAGGGAACCACTAATTTCAGTCTATATTCAGGCTCAGACTTTGAAACTGTTCCCTCACTTCTACTACTTCCACAAGATAAAGTTCTAAAGCAACCTGCATTTAACAACAGTCTTTGTCTGGTTTCAGCAATTTATTTTTTAAATCATTAAATCATCTAAGCAAGCAAGCATAAAAACATATCCCAAGGGGTGAGAGTATGTCTTTTTACAGAATGAAGTGTTACAAACCAACATGGATCTGTTTTTTACAGATATTGAAGTTAAAGACGCGGGCCAGAATCAAATACTCTAAATCAATGTGGCAACTTCATTAGGTCATGATTTTCTATCAAGTGAGCACATGAAGCAATCAATTCGTTCTACCAAGTGCTACTCCCATTGCCATTATTGTAAAGACTGCACTTCAACACATACCTAACAAATAAAACAGGCTTTCAAGCCTTTGACTTAAAATCCATACAAAATTATTTGGATTCAGCTCTCTATGTACAGCTTTCCAGTGAAGTTTTCAGAGTACAGTGGTCTTACACTAAACACATTTACCTACCCAAAATATTTGCTTGCATTTTGAG
Organism: Charadrius vociferus; assembly: GCF_000708025.1. Classification (NCBI taxonomy): domain Eukaryota; kingdom Metazoa; phylum Chordata; class Aves; order Charadriiformes; family Charadriidae; genus Charadrius; species Charadrius vociferus. The sequence goes on from NW_009648793.1 coordinate 1,759,336, forward strand.
AAGCCATAGTCTGGTGGCTAACAAACATTAAGCTGTCTAGACAAGACACGTAGATTTGAATTGTGAAGTCAAAAGAAATCTGTACATACACCCACAGTATATTACACTCCTCCAGCTTCACGTTGGACAAAGCCTGTCCCAGTAGTCTCAGACTCACGTGGGCTCAACCACAACTGCCACACTTCAGACAGGAACATTCAGGATGTTAAGAGTGTAACAGTATCAAAATCAAAGACTGCTGGAATAAAGACAAGCCTTGAATGAACACACCCAAAAGGTTTTACAAATAAAACACAGCTTAACTAGCTTTGCTCTTTGGTTACCGATAAAACCAAGTAAATAAAAATATCCATGCTCACCTGATGTCTGAAAGACTTTACAAAGTCTACAGATATTGTTTTTAGAGTTGACATTTTCCTACACAAGACTCAAGTTGAAGGCTCTTTTCCTTGAACAAAATAAATACTTATTTTGTGATTTCTATTAAATCTGTAATCAAATCAAGTTTGAAAAATACTATTGAACTGTTTGCAATTTTAAAAGCATGTTATTGTTTGTGAATTTCTGAAGCTATGAAGCAGTATACAGTGAGGAGTAGATGTGTATTTCACCTTAACCTTAACACTAGATTATCCAAAGTTCATCTTCAGTCTTAACACTGCCTTAAGGAGTTTTGCATGAATACAGAACATGTATGTTAATATAATCTAGTTCAAGTAAAGCCAGTAGAGCTTTAGTTATAGGAATCTATTTACATGTTAAAAATTAAATCTTACTACAGTAATTTATTTGCAGCAATCAGAAGTGTCTGGGTTTTTATTCTCGTGTTGCTACCAACACCATTTCCAGAACAATACTAACAATAACACAATATCTTGAAGGTAATAAAATTATTTTTAATCAAACAAATCCTAGTGAAATTGTAAAGAAATATTTTAAATGCATATACATCCAGGAATGGCAGAGACAAGTGACCTTCATAAGCCCCATTTGCACATAAAACTGATCTATTTACTGCATTTAGTGCAAGGACAGGCAAAGATTTACTAATTTACTGTTGCACCTCATAACATCAAATAATTTATCACTTGTGTAAAATAAAGCCAAGTGAGGATTTGCTCATCAATAGAAAGAACCTCCCTGGCCCATACGCTCGCACCACCTTTCTCAAAAAGAACAGAACAGCACTCTGCTCTGAAAAAGCGCAAGAGGGCCTTTTTTCACAGCAGGAAAAAATACACACATTTGCCACATTTTCTCTTATTTAAAAAAGCAACACCAAAGCAGCTTTTAAAGTTGGTGATCTCCTGGGCTAAGCTGGACTCATACTTCAGCATTCTTTTGTTGGATTGGATTGTCATTGAAAGATCTAGGGAAATTGCTAGAAAAATGTGTAGCTTCACAGTTGACAAGTACAAGAAATATATTTTTAATATTATTCCAAAGAAAGAAAAGTTTAGGTCATATCTGCAGAACAAGAAACCAAAATTAGCACAGCACTCCTCTGAATAATGCCTTCTGCTTCTCAACAGGGCTATTTATCCCAAATGTTATGCTGCAGCGATACATCTGTATCTGTTCGATAATCTAAGCTCCCTCATTCAAAGCTCTGCAGGGGCAGTGCATCATGTTATGCAGATGTAGCCTAAATGTTATGTAGATGTTAGCATCTGGAAAAAACACATTACAGGTATTTGTAAAAAGATAGAAAACTGTATTTCATCCACTGTATTTCTTCTGTTAAATCAACACAGGTGTCTTGTGCTGCATTTAGGCTGGAACCTTCTTTTTAGGAAATTTGCAAGAACTAAGCATGGCTATAGTCTCTGATCTTAGCAACAGCCACAGCAATTATCAGGTTTTATTATTATGCATGATATAACAAATATGAAGTTGTAAGATAACGACTGATTATTTTTCCTAGCCATAAAACAGTAGAAACACTAAGTTCCTCGGAGAAGAACCACTTAAAAGTAAAAGAGTGGCCAAAATCCAGGAGCTGGGGGAAATACATTAAAATATAATATTTGGTATTCTAAAAGTAGAATCAAATCTACAATGATTATGACACTGTCAACAAACAGCGTATTTAAGATGTCCTTGTGACTGACAGTCATGCTACATTACATTTCCTTACACAGTCCTTTGGTCAAGCTTGTGTGACAGCTTACTTAACATCTGTCACCTTCTGTAAATTAGCTCAAAACCATTAAATTGAGATTGATAACACAGAATCCAAAAATAAAGAAGTTTCACAATGCTTACATGGTGTGAGCCTCCTGTGACAGGGAAAAACAACTCACTATCTCATATTATAGTAACTTCAAAGAATAGCAGAGTTAATATATACAATAATATTTGCTAAATAGAAAATATATTTTTCTCTCTGGGGCAACAGTCTGATCCATAACTGTGTATTCACACTTGATGTGAGCACTGAAACAAGCAGTTGGAAGCATCTTTCAATTCTAGTGCGTATCTTTATATGCCTGGCTAAGAAAACTAAACCAAGCAATGTATTTTGTGAGCAAACAGTTCACTGGATGCAACTCCCATAAATCCCTTGGATCGGTTGCCAACTTCTGAAGGTTCAGTGTAGACATTAGACACAGCTTCTTGATTAATATTACTGCAGCACTGGAACAGGTTACACGGGAGTGTCATGGAATTTCCAGCCCTGAAGGCTCTCCATATTTGGCTGGACAAAACCACAACTGAGCTGACCTAACATTGACGCAGTCCTGCACTGAACACAAGCCTGGACTAGATGACCTACCCAGGTCCCTTCTAAAAAAAAAAAAAATCTTGATTTCACAAATTCACAAGAAAAAAGAATTGGATGCAGAAACCTTCCGTTAATAGATGTGAAATCTTCCAACAAGATATACTCTAGCTTTCAACTTCTGGCTTGGTAAACATCATAAGTACAAGATTCCGCCTGCCCTACCCCATTAGTTTCTGAGCTTCGTGAGAGCACACAAGCCATTAAGATTATCTTTGACTATTAAAACCAACTGTTTTATCCAAGCAGTAACCATCAAGCTCCAAAACATTGTTCACTACATTATTTATGGTGCAAGTCTCAGGAGTTTCAAGTACGCTGGACATAATGTACATCTCTTAGGGGAAAATTAGTCAAGTGCACGCTATTTTGCCTGAAAGCAGCCTGTCTAGCACTTTCATATGGGCAGCTAACTTTCAAATGCTACTCTGAGTGGCAAAGAGCTTGAAAGCAGCTTTCCAAACCATCTTTAAAAACTCTTTAGCCTCTTTGAAACAGAGGTCATGAATTCCTTTCAAACCTCAGCTTTGATTGCTCTAACCTCCACAATTAGCGCTGTATACAGTGGAAAGCATTTTAAACCCAGAAACAGAATCTGTAATATGCACGCACTCAGCTCCTCAACATGAAGAAATCCTGAATCTCAATGATTGCTGTGAAGTACCAGCACATCTCAAATCATTTAATGTTTTTGAATCTCTAAATTAAGCTTTACTTGGCCTACATTTAAGAGTCAATTGTACTGAAAACAACATTCATTCAATCCAGAAGCATTTGTATTGATGCCATCATTCATGAAGAAAGTCATAAATGAAACAGAAGTAAACAATTCTGGGTTAATTACATGGAAGAAATCCACTCCCCCCCACTTTCTTTCTCAAGTCAGTTTCTACTGCTACAGCGTAGTTCCAACATGGGGAGCACCTTACATTGTTAATGGGCACATCCAGAACGTCAGAGCTCTAGAAGAAATAAGTGGGGAAACAATGTAGTTATAACTGCCAGAAACTTGAAAGCCTCTCTCCACAAGCATTCTAAAGGCTAGACTACCCTTGTGGCCAGTGGCAAAGTCAAAATTTTCAGGAATTCAAAACTTATGAATATTATGTAGAGTGATATGAAGGTAAAAGACTTAGGGAATGAGAATGATACTGCAGTATCACTTGTGTACCTATTTCCTCTTACATAAAAGCCCGCTGACGTGAAGTCAAAAACATACAAGTCTGCAACGTCCTCAGAGAGGTCAGAGTGACATTTTTAATTTAACTTTTCCTCTAGGTCTTCTAGTTTACAGCAGTTTAGATATCTTAGTTGACATGAAAAATACTGGAAGACCCTTCCAGTCCCGGCTTGCAATCCTAGAAAGAGGAATTAGCATGTCAGCATTCAAAGAATGCAAATTTACACCAGGCTGGAATGAATTCCAGCATTCAAGGTTAGTTACACAAATACCTCAACTGTTACCCCGTCTCTCTTTGACCAAGGGTCTCTTTTTTTGTCAGGAATGGCAAGACTATCAGAGAAGCAAGTCCTGGAGCATTTAGAAAGTTACAGATTCAATACAAACAAACCCACCCCCAAAAAAAAAAAAAATCAAAAATCAGCTAACACACTGAAAAGCAGCGACTACAAGGAAATAACAGCTACTTACTTGGCAAGTATAGGTAAGTTCTTGCCATCACTGCAAACTCAAAAGAATTTGAAGCTTAGGCCTACCAACCCAGATACTCCCACAGTTAAGACCTATATATGCTTACATTTAAACTGGACTTGCATTGTTTTTAATCAACTTGAAGGGTTTCCCTCAACTTCAGGTAATTTGTACTGTAGCAATCTAAATAGGGTTGATAAATACGGCAGCATTACTCATTGCCTGATTTTAAATTATTGAGACAGGCAGGAAAGTAGCAAATGTCATGAGGAGCCCCAGAGTGCATTCATGCAACAAAATGTCACCTTTTCCCTTGCTGTAAAGACTGTTTCCCTCATTAACAAAGCATCTACTTTGCTGAGATGTCTCCTTGCTTTGCAACACAACCACTACTAGCATCTCGTTCTGTACTTGCTTTCAAAAAAATTACTTTGAGTAAGCCTACTCTGAAGGCAGTGGCAAATTACAACAGGTCATTAATAAAATAAGAAAACATATACATGTCATGTTTTTTGTTTTGTTAGGGGTTTTTTCCCCCAACTGACTGTAAGAATAAAATTCTGCAGAGACCGGGAAGCACACAAATCAAAGAGGCTGTTAGTTTAAGTGAACTTCAAATTGTGAATTAAGTTATTTCTCAGTTAAATCTCGGTTCTTTAATACAAATTGGTAATCGTACTTCTTCTGAGACAATTTTCTCAATATTAATAAGAACCTGAGCATCCATGAAAGGTGTTTCAGGACTACATAGTATTTCTTGAGGTGAAAATGCTAAACTTCATACCACAGCCACAAAGCAGCTTCTCTGACAAAACTTTGTGACCTATTTTACAGTTCCTTCCCTGGCTGAAAAAGGATTTGTGAAAGGACACGCATGTCACTTTCTCAGTATCAAGACAACAGAAATTTAACTGACAGTTTATTAAATTGACAGGTTTTATTAAGTTTGCATATTTGCATTAATCCCTTTGAAAAAAGTTGTCAGTGCAGAAAGACATAGTTCTCAGAGCCTGATTCTGACTTTCTTGAAAAACAGTATTAAGAATGAATACAATCTTTAAAGGCAATAGCTACACTATTAGAAAAAGGCCCCAGGAGAGGTCAGAAATAAGCACAAAATAAAGAAAAATTCAGATTGTAAAAACGCTACTAGATATACACATATATACCTGCATGTACATGAAATTGAACAGCTAGAAAAATCTGTCATAAGAAAATGTCAGATGTGTCAAATAATATTAGAGTTACAATACATGATTAAATTGTCTTAAAAATGTGATCCTGCATGATACACACCCAGACAAAACCAACTGAAAGAGCAACAAGATTTTTTTTTAATAATCTAGGGTTATCAGCTTTTGAGATTCAGCACACAGGTGCCTCCCATTAGTCAAAACTGGTTTTCCATCTGTGCCTCATGATGCATCTGCAATATTTGTTTTGATATCAACTTCACTACAATTATCTGTCTCACCTCACAGCAAGTCTACTGCAATCCAGTCAATGACAGGTTATACAATTACAATATTTTAAAACAGTCCATTGATGCCACATTTGATATTTCAGTTAAGCTGATGTCACACCTCTAACATTTCAAAATAATGTCTTTTTAATAATGTCTTCAGGATAGAAAAGTTTTAAGGGCTTTAAGAGGACCCACAGGAAGCCTCTGTGGCTTCCAACAGTCTATCAAGGAAGTTTTATTCCTAAAGTCCTAAACACTTGGACCTTCTTCCAATTTGTTTCAATATTTTTATCCTCTTTAAACATAGTAAATCAAGAAATGATACTATCAAACCATAAAGTTCCCTGAAAAATGCATTAAATACAGATGAAAAATACCTAACAAGAAAGAAATTCGGAATCAACAGAAGACAGCTGCAGGTCCCAAGAGTGAACCTTAGGCCTTCCCTTCCCCCAGTTCAGCAGGAGCAAACGGATGTGCTATCTTTGCTCCCAATCTTATGGCAATAATCGCAACTCCTTTCGAGGTCCTCTGACTTTACTGATCCTACAAAAAAAGGGAGGCAGGTAGAAAGAAGAGGCAGCAGGGACTACAGTAACCACATCCTATGCACACACCGCCTGAACACAAAGCGCACCAGCTCGGGGATGCAGCTGGCCAGGGCCTGCTACCTCACACATGGCCTCTCACACCTGTCTTGGATTTTTTGCTAGAATGCAGGACGAAATAAAATCCATGCGGTTGCAGGGATTTTTACACCCTTAAAAAGGGGGCAATTCTGAAGACCAAAAAAAATTACGGGACAAACTTGGAGACTACTTTGCCGTGGCACACCCCTTCCACCTCTGCCACCAGCTCCAGCCATTCCAGGGAGGGAACTACTCACAGAAGTTAAAAGCATTTCAGGTACAAAAGCTCTTTGTGGATTTCTGTTTTGCTGGTTTTGTGGGTTTTCTGATTTTTTTTGTTTATTTGTTGTTTTTTGCTTTGTAAACAAAAACTAGAAAAGCGAAAAGCACAAAATTTCTACAGATACAGCAGACAGAAAGTCAGGAGAAAAGGCAGATTGTGCCACTCGTGTCCCCCCCTCTTTACTCATGTGATTATGAAGACTTCAAGCAGTATATCTGAAAGACAACTAAAACCAGGCAACCTTCCTCCTGCTTAAACTGTCTCTTACAATAATACCCCTTTCACTAGACTAAAAATTGAACCTATAAGCAATTCACACTCCTGACTCAAGCAGAGCAGTGACGCATTTTCTACAATAAAAGACCTAATAGGAAGAGGCAAGCCCACTCCTTTCGGGCAATTCAATTTTTATTGCTTTAAAAATCTGTTCATCCAGTTGTCTCTTACTTGACTTTCACACAGCTAAGGTTTGTGCTTTCATCACCCTCCATGTCAAGCTGCATTTACAACTAACTACCTTTGAGACAATCCAGCTATGATATCATTAGGTTAAAAAAACCTTGACACTGGCATTTTGCTCACGCATTTCTGAAAAATCAGGGTGGTGTTCTTGTTGCCTGATACTAATGGGGAGTTTCCATCACTTCACCACTTGGTATTAATCACAGGTGCATGAAAGCCTGCATTCAAATGGCAACTTTGCTCTTCACATTTTCTGCAAACTCAGATTGCTTGTAGGCACCAATTACACTTACGTTAAAAAAAATTTGCCATTTTGAGCCCTCAGGAATACCACAAATAAGACATACAATGACCAATGTTTGATCATTTCCCTGACTATACTTTTTGTGCTATTGATCCTTCCTCCACTGTCATTTGCTCCAGGGCTTTTACAGCACACTCCTGTTGACCTACTGAATATTCCAACCATTTTGAAAAATGCCTCCAAGTCTGCCGTCATGGAATTAACTGATTTTTTTTTACCACTTAATTTACTCAAAGCAAATGCATTTAGGCCATCTGGAAGCACCTTTGAGAATTCTGTTGCTTTTCCATACACAAGACACACTTGTATGGCCTTCGAGCTCTTCTGAAGACCACAACCTCACAAGAATGCACTGTATCCAGCAGCAAGGAAGCTTCTTTAAAAACTGCCATTTACATAAATAACAATAGCAGCTGCAGTTATAGTAACCACGTAAAGTTACAAGAGCTAACCATATATAGAATTAGGTCATGAGTTCATCACAGCCAAGTCAGAAATAAGTTCTTGGGAAAATGTTGCACAATGTCACGGGCACAGTAAAGGCAAAGAGAACCAACGCCTCGTTCTAAAGCAGCTTGTCATTGCCACTTAATTTTGTCAGTCCTTGCCATGATTCAGGACATAGCCACGTTACGTACTGTATAGACTCAGTATTACATAAATTCATCACAGCAGGAAACCTACAGTGAAGAGAGATTCTAGCTATTAAGAGGAACTTAGCAGTAGTGGTGGGGGTATATGCTCATTCAGTTTTGACTACAGGAACTCCAGAATGGTCAGGATAAACCTTGGCTTAGATTTACTCACAAGAAGTGTAAATCACTTTACATGATCACATACCACTTCCACCTGTACTGATCGACTGCAAGCTTATCAAATTAAAGCAACAGCAGCAAAGAGCCACTTTAACTTCTAATTAAATGACTACCAGGTGCAAACAAATGAAGAACCAGGCTTATTATCTCTAATCATATATTTCTTATTCAGTAATACTACAGAATTACACTTCCTCCTTTCTCTTGTAGGGATAAATTTTCAGCCAGCTCTTTTCACAGTTCAGTTTTTGAAGATGCTCGCATCAGCAGATAATATAATCTGTGAAAAATGGTTTCTTAGGTTAAAGTCATCCTGTAAGAAATTAATTCTTTGATCCAGTTTAAGAGATTAAATGAGCATAAATATGTGGAGTGTGAATATAGTTCTTCACAGGCCTATGAGAAGGAGGATTTATTTTATAGAAAAAACAGGGAAAACAATCCCAACACTCTTTAAATGCCTCTCATTCAGTAGCCACTGAAGTTAGTCCAGAATTGGTTTCATTCCCTAGAATAAGGGTATCACTTTAAATTGTTAATTCCTATATTCTTTCAACAACTGCAGAAAATATCAGGAAAATATTAAGTCACATGGAAGCCATTTTAAATACAAAATTCAAGTGCTGCCTCATACAACCTAAAGATTAAACTTGCTTGTTATTCAAATACTACTATAATAAAAAAGCATCAGTAGAAACAATACTGCATTTTTCCACGCCTTCTGTTTAATGTCTACAAGTATATTTTTTATTGCAAGATGAAAGACTAATATGGAAGTTTTACTGTAACTTCAAATGTACATTGACAGGGACAAGACCAGTCTGCCAACTGATTCTTCATCTACTTATAAGCATAATATTGCAAATTTAGTTGTGATATTAATTAGCTCTCAGATTATTTTTTTTTTATTATTTGCTCTTAAGCTACATCTCTTTTCACACAATCTACTGGGATTTACTGTTATTTAAAAAAAAAAAACAACTTTGACTCTGCCAGACCATAGCGATACAGCGAATGCCAGTTAGACAAACACAAGTCAAAATATGCATTTAACTGTAAATAAGAATATAAGTACTTGTCACCAGTTTAATTATAATATACAGGAAGTGCTGAGTGATTGCTTTTCATGAAGAACTGAAATGCTAATTAGCACTTTAACAAGTGTTTCAGTTTACACAAGCATTCACTGCCAATAAAAAAGTATTAATATAGCTCTCCTTTTGTGCAGTTGCATTTAAATTTGCTGCTATATTGTCTTTATACATAGCTTGTTTCTTCTTGGAAAGCCAGTGTGGTGGTGTACTCATCAAAAATTCTAGCTTCTTAGCTCTTGAATTGAAAAAAGTCAGTAAAATGATGATTCACACAACAGAGCTTAAATACTTTTATTCCTACTGATCTCCAGAGTTAAGATTTCCAGTTTGGTATGCTTTCTTGTCTGATTTACTGATTTACATATCATCAGTTCAATAAGCACCTGACCTTTTTGAGGTCAAGCACATTCATGTTCACAGAATCTGCATTTATTTTGAGAGCTATGAAGTTCTTTGTACGACTTCCTCCATAGCTTGCCTCCTTACACCTTGCTCATGGACAGGCTTACCCACAAAAAAATTCCACAAGTGACCTCTTGATTGATATCCTGTTCAAAATTTCTCATTTCTATTTTTTCCCTTCCTCCTGCTCAGCTCTGTAGGTCACAGTATATTAACCCTGCATTTGATATGCACAAAAGCCATGTGCAAGACACACATCACTTTTCAGACAGTCGCAGAGAAAACAATACAGGTACACCCTGAATTAATAATCTGCAATCAGTATGGCAGATAGCTTCAAACGAGCTGTTAGCAACACAGAGCGCAGTACAGCTTCCAAAGCCAGCTCAGGTAGCACATGCTAGCTTCCCAGGGCTGTGTTGTGACAGAACTGGGCTGCTATTGGTCTCCCACCTCCAATGTGCTGAGCAATGATGCATCCCCATTGTGATTCCAGCCAGCCGGGACCATAGAATCATTACGGTTGGAAGAGACCTTTAAAATCATCAAGTCCAACTGTTAACCTAGCACTGCCAAGTCCACCACTAAACCATGTCCCTCAGCACCACATCTACCAATCTTTCAAATATCTTCGGGGATGGTGACTCAGCCACTTCCCTGGGCAGCCTGTTCTAACAGTTGATAACCTTTTCAATGAAGAAGTTTTTCCTAATATCCATCCTAAACCTGGTGCAACTTGAGGCCACTTTCTCTTGTCCTATCACTTGTTACTTGGAAGAAAAGACCAACCCCCACCTTGCTATAACCGCCTTTCAGGTAGCTGCAGAAAGCAATAAGGTCTCCCCTCAGCTTCCTTTCCTCCAGGTTAAACCACCCCAGTTCCCTCAGCCGCTCCTCATAAGACTTGTTCTCTATACCCCTCACCAGCTTTGTTGCGCTTCTCTGGACACGCTCCAGCTGTTCTCTGAACAGCTCTATGAGTTCAGGTACTTGCAAGCTAATCCATACAAGGTCAGAGACTATTACTACTACTTCAGCTCCAGTTTAGATTAACAAAATAAACCTATCTTGCTCTAAGACTTTTCAAATCTTACCTACAGAGATCTCCCTTGATTTATTTGGAGGCCCTGGTAGGATTGCACATATGAAACTTGTTCTGTAAAGTCTGTTCTTGTTTCCAATTCGTTTCTCACACAGAGGTGTCAGTTTACAACTGACAACCCATACATGCTTTAATACTCACCTGTCTTCAGTCTTAATCCTAAAAGGAAATCCCATATAGTAACCCTTCAGCTCAAAAGCTGTCTCATTTCAGCTCACAGAGACAGGAGTATCCTCTATTAATCTTCTGGTGGCTTCAGGACATTAAAGAAAATAATGCACCTGCAAACCTGTCAGACATCACCTGCTGAGATTCTGACCCCCAGGCACAGACAGCTTTAGGTGCACGCCTTTAAGACTCAGGATCTGCTCCCCCTATAGGTAGGGGACTGTCATATATAGCATGGAGATGGTTATTTCATTCATAATGCATCCTTGACCAAAACCAGCACATCTCCCAAGAAGAGAAAAAATGAAATAGTATGCTTAAGAAAATTTTACTCAACATCTTTTGCAAGTGCTAAGAAGATAAAAAGGGTAAGCTTTAGAGACCCAGCCAATTTTAATTTGACAAAGGAGAGCTGTCTCAGAAAATTTAAGTCCCTTCAGGTTTCAAGAAAGTCAGCAGCAAAGCAAAAATCTAATTCCCTGCTCACCCTTCTTCACTTCCCACCCCATTCCCCCTTCCAAACAAACCAAAAAAAAAAAGCAAGTCCTTTTTGAGGGGGTCTTGATAGACAATCAAGAAGCACAAGCTTTGAAACAGTTGTTGCATACACTGTCTTTTGGCTACGCAACAGATCAAATGGGATGAACACAGAAATCACAGAGACTACCAGAAATACATCAAGAAAATGAGAGCATGGAAAGCACAGGACTTACAGATTGAACTATGGGATTAAATGATCTTTTAGCTGCTCTAGAAGCCAGTAGAAAGAACTGTATGCAGTAGGAAGATGCAGAGAACTGTGAGAACTATGGTGAGGGTCCCCCCACCAGATACAAGCTTGGCAGAGAACTTGAGGCTTAGGTAGTTCCACTTGGAGGGACTTTCATAGACTACCTCTTCACAAGAGCATCGGAAGAACCTTTAATTATGTTGGAAGGCAATTCAGCTAGAACCATCAGGAAAGAGCACACATCTCTCTAAAGTATTCACAATTCCATTTTCCCTTACCAATGACAGAAAATATTTGTAACACAAACTCTGGATTTGCAGCCCAAGACATTGCACAGAAAAATCACAAGGACAAAAGCATTTACATGTGAACACATTAGCAAAATCACAGAATCTCCTAGATTGGAAAAGACCTGTAAGAACATCTAGTCCAACCATGAACCTAACACTGACAAGCCCACCACTAAACCATGTCCCTAAGCACTATATCTACATGACCCTTAAATACCTCCAGGGATGGGGACTCCACCACTGCCCTGGGTAATGCGTTCCAGTGCCTGATGACCCTTTCAGTGAAGAAATTTTTCCTCATATCCAATCTAAACTTCCCTTGGTGCAACTTGAAGCCATTTCCTCTTGTTCTGTCACCTGTTACTTGACAGGACAGGTCCACTCCCACCTCTCTGCAACCTCCTTTCAGGCAGTTGTAGGGAGTGATAAGGTCTCCCCTCAGCCTTCTCTTCTCCAGGCTAAACAACCCCAGTTCCTTCAGCTGCTCCTCATAAGACTTGTTCTCCAGACCCCTCACCAGCTTTGTTGCCCTTCTCTGGACATGCTCCAGCACCTCCATGTCCTTCTTGTAGTGAGGGGCCCAAAACTGAACACAGTACTCAAGATGCAGCCTCACCAGTGCCAAGTACAGGGGTAAAGTCACCTCCCTGACCCTGCTGGCCACACTATTCCTGATACAGGCCAGGATGCCGTTGGCCTTCTTGGCCACCTGGGCACAGTGCTGGCTCATGTTCAGCTGGCTATCAATCAACACCCCCAGGTCCCTCTCTGCTGAGCAGCTTTCCAGCGACTCTTACGCCATGGAG
>NW_009648793.1:1772617-1778389 GCF_000708025.1 Charadrius vociferus
CTGTTTTCAGCCCAGAGAGTTGTCGCCCCATCAAAGCCATGAGCAGCCAGTTTATCCAGGAGAATGCCTATGGGAAAGGTGTCAAAGGCTTTACTAAAGTCCAGATAGACAACCTCCACAGCTTTTCCTTCATCCACTGAGCGGGTGACCATGTTGTAGAAGGAGATCAGGTTAGTCAAGCAGGGCCTGCCTGTCATAAGCCCATATTGACTGGGCCAGATCATCCGATTGTCCTGTGCGTACTGCATGATGGTACTCAGGATGATCTGCTCCATCAGCTTCCCCAGCACCAAAGTCAAACTGACAGGCCTGTAGTTTCCCAGATCCTCCTTCCAGCCCTTCTTGTAGATGGCTGTTGGAAAATGATGGAAAGTGGTTTGGTGAGTGCCTCTGCCAGCTCTCAGAACTCTTGGGTGGATTCCATCCTGTCCCATAGACTTGTGTATGTCTATGTGCTGCAGCAGGTCACTGACCATTTCTTCCTGGAGGGCAGGGGGATCATCCCGCTACTGGTCTCTATCTTCTAGCTCAGGGGGTTTGGATCCTCAGAGTGCAACTGGTCCTGTTACTAAAGACTGAGGCAAAGAAGGCATTAAGCACCTCAGCTTTTTCCTCATCCTTAGTCACCATGTCTCCCTCTGAATCTAATAGGGGACGAATGCTCTCCCTGGCCCTTCTTTTGCTGTCAATGTATCTATAGAAAGATTTCTTGTTGTCCTTTACAGCAGAAGCCAGATTAATTTCTAGCTGGGCTTTGGACTTTCTATTTTTCTCCCTGCATAGCCTCATGGCACCTCTGTAGTCATTGTGTGTGGCCTGCCCTTTCTTCCAGAGGCCATCAACTCTCCTTTTTTCCCCCTGAGCTGCAGCCAAAGCTCTCTGTTCAGCCAGGCTGGTGGTCTTTGCCGCCGGCATGACTTACGGCATATGGGGACAGCCTGCTCCTGTGCCTTTAAGGCTTCCTTCTTAAAGGGTGCCCAGCCTTCCTGGACACCTACACCCTTCAGGACTGCCTCCCAAGGGACTCTGTCAATCAGCCTCCTAAACAAGTCAAAGTCTGCCCTTCAGAAGTCCAAGGTGGCAGTTCTGCTACTCCACTTCCCTCCCCCCCTACTTCTCTAAGAATAGGGAACTCGGTCATTTCATGATCACTGTGCCCTAGTCAATCTCCCACCAGTCCTCCTCTGTTCACAAAGAGCAGGTCCAGCAGGGCACCTTCCCTGGTAGGCTCACTCACCAGCTGAGTAAGGACATTGTCCTCAACACACTCTAGGAACCTGCAGGATTGATTGTTGCATTAAGAGGCAAAGTAGTTTTGGCAGAAAATAAACCCCCTTGCGTTCTAACACTCCTCATCGAGGTGGGAGGCTAGGTGCGGCTAGGTTTAAATTCTGAGTGATGCCCAATTCGCCACTATCAGTCCAGGTGCGTTTAATGTACTAATAGTGGACTGCACCTTCAGTCTAGTCATGCTCATGAACTAGCATGGCCACTCTTTGGTCATGTTCAATGAGAAACTGAAATGACTAACTACTCAAACAGTGCCGTTTATTCAAGCAACAGATATATAGGTTCTTATTGGTTGCCGGTGATAAATACACTGTCTGCAAGGCATGTGCAAATAAAAGCATTGTTACGAAACACACAACAATGTTATAAACAATACAGCCTGGCTATAAATGTAGGAAAGAGACTCTCTAGAGAGAATTCCGAGTTTCCTGAGGAAGCACTTGGTATAGTCTAAGTCTTACCCAACAGCATCCCTATGGGGGGGGGGGGGGAAGGCTCAGCCCATCGACTGGTCCCAGAAGTCAAACGCAGTTTTGATGGAATCCTCCTTGACTTGTTCACGATGGTGTCTTCCCTGATATTCCCCTCTTTCTCGGGCTATATTTATACTATTTTTTTACCTTCAAGGCGGAGTTTGAATGACTCCAGTCATAACTACCTTTACGATTGGTGTAAAATTCTCTCACCGCACATTTAAAGGTATAGTTTACAAAAAACTCAGGGCGCAGACTCAAGGAGGAGTGGTTGCACCTTGGAGGTGGGTAGCCTTTGGCATCTGGTCAGCACATGGGGCCCTCTGTTCCCCTTAGAAGGGAATCACCGACAACAATTACCCTCCTTTTCTTTTTAACAGTAGGAGTCCTAATGCATGGGGCTGGCTGGCTCGCCCTTGGCAACCCCCTGGATGGGCCTTCCTTTATGTCCTCATTCACCTGCCCCTCAAGTTCCAGAGCCTCATACCTGCTGTGTAAGGGTAACTGGGAAGGTGAGGGAGGCTGGGGAGGGTTTCACCCGCCTCCCCAAGCAGGGACTTGTTTCCATTCCTCCCCATCTCTTAGGTCCCCTCCTTCTGCCTGATGGCAGTAGAGGAGGGGATCCTCTGCTACTTGTGGAGCCTCAGTCTCTTCCCTCCGCCTCAGGGTGCGGCTCCACCAATCCATCTCTCTCTCTCACACTCCCTGATAGTCCTTAACCTTTCCACCTCCTCCTTCAGTCCTCCCACCATGCTGAGCAGACCATTCCCCTGCTCACAGCGCACACAGGCCTTGCCTTTGCTGCCCTCCAGTACGAGGGACAGGCTCAGGCGCTCCCTGCAGCCAGAGACCTGCAGGCTCGTGTGGGAGCTGCGTTTGGGTCGCAACATTCCTTCTAGAAACAGCTTTGGGCCGAGCGGTAACCATGGTCGGGTCCTTCTCCAGAAGGGCAGTGACTACTGGTTTGCCTCCGGAAACAGGAGGGGGACCAGTTACTGCCCATCGCTCTTACCTGTTGAGCCGGCGGCGCGCTCAGCCCCCTGCCCGCACGCCCTCCCGCGCAGCAGACACCCGTGTGCCGCTCCGCCTCGGCGCGTTCTCTCCCGAGCGCTCCCGGGCAACCCCCGCCTCACAAACGACCTCCACGTTCTCTTGCGGCACGTTTATAACTGCCGCCGGGGAGTGGCTCCGCCCCCGCCGCGTCACAGCCCCGCCCAGGCGCTGCCGGTTCCGGCCCAGGCCGCGCCCTCTCTTAACCTTCCAGAAGCTTCGAGAAGCCGCGGGAAGAGCCCTCTGTCACCGCAGCGATTTCCTTTCCCAGGGCGGACTCACCCGCAGCGGAGCTGGTCCCCTCCGTCGGCGTGCTTGCAGCTCGTTGGGAACTCTCCACTCGAGCCCCAGAGCACAGTTTGTGTGGAAGCACAAGAGGACACCAGAGGACGAGGGCCCAGCTGGGTCGCAGGGCCACCTGAAGTGCATGATACCTCCTCACAAACTTCAACAGTGTAGCGTAAAAATCTTAAGTGGAACTTGAGTATAATCTACAGGTTATTGATGCGAGTCCACTGTAACTTGTTCGTTTCACTGCTAAATTTAAACTTCAGAGTGCTCACATACCCAATCAAATGTCCGTTTGTCCACCCAGAAGTGCTGTCTTACTAGCTACAATTCCAAGAATAAGTGCTAAACTGTTAAAAAAAAAAAATCAGTAAGTTTCCCCCACTGAACTTGGTACACCACCAGCTGCACAAAGTCAAGATTTTAATTGCTAGAACTGTGAGCGCACCTGCTTTACCCCAGCTAGCACCAAAAAAAAAAAAAATCCACCAAAAAAATCATTTTTGAAGACGAGGACTAGCTTCACCCTTCGCTAATTCACTGTTTAGCAAACAAGGTAGTATGTTGGAGGCAGCACAGTTATACCCATCGGCGCTATGGTTACTCCAGATTTATTTGCACGTTTGTATCAAGACTAATAACAGCCCTTAAATTTTCATGACTAGCTGCTTGTGATGAGGGCCTGTTTTCTCCCTAGCTACACCACATTTCCTAGGCTACCATCTGGCCCTGTAAAAGCAGCCTCGCAGAGACAGAAATAAAGCAAACTTTCATAGCTTAGGCCCATAGCAAGAATAAAAGTTAAAAGTGCTTATTCTGCTACTGCAGCTATTTTTAAAACTACTTATCCCAACGTGTACATTACTTATCATTTATATGATACCCAACAGGCTAAAATGGGATTTTACTCTGTATTAGGTGATTGCATCTTGTGCAAAATGCTTGCTAGCTACCGAAAAGCGTCTGCTATTCTGTTCTGAATACCTGACTCAGTAACTGACATTGGGAGCATTTGTTTGGCATGCATATGTAGATATGTGAAAAAATCTGTGTTCAAAATAAGACAGACTACGATGAAAGGTCAAGTTTGACAGGCTGGAAAAAAGCCTTAAGGCTCCTCTTCAAATCAAGTTTGAGTTTTCTTCAAAGGTCAATGTCACTGTGACCTATTTCAAATTTTCTTCATTAGTAGGCCTGCAGAATGCTTTGAAATATTATCGCTCTAAGCATTTAGGGAAAACCTCAAAACGGATAAGAATTTATCATCGCATGACCAGCACAATGCAGCCTCCATAGCATGTCAGTTCCTGTGATTAAAGAGGCTTCTCTATATCATACATCTTTGCGTGAAAATTTAGAAAGAATTTCACTCTTTGAGTGTTCCAAAAAACACTATCAATATGATCACAGTCTAATGAATATTCCCCTAAATATAATGTAAAACTTTTTCACATAGCATTCCAAGAAACACAATTTTTTTGGTTTTGGGATAATCCAATGATTTTTGTACTCCTAGTGCATACCAGTCAATGGTCATTGGAGCACTCACATGAGAGAAATTAAGATGATACTTATTTGTGACTTTCTGCCCAGGAGGATTCCTCAAGCGTCCTGCACAGATGACATCCTGTCTGTTCTAGTCTAATGTGACCACTGCATCAACTGGCATCACAGACAAGATCCATAACTATTAACTAAAGGTACTAAATAAGGCATTTCCTAAGAATAATGAGATTTGTAGGTACGGGAGACTTAGTTTTACTCAAATTTGTGTCAGTTTAGGAATAACTACACAAACTATATGAAGCTCATTTCTCTTTCATGTTGTAGATAACTTCAGAGTTCAATTTAGATCTTGGGATCCTGCCTGAAGTTGAGTCTTCAAACTATTTTTATTTCAGTTAATCCACACTGCATTAAAAGCACTCCGAATTCATTGATTCCCTTGAAATGCTTTGCAGTAAAGACAGGAAGAGGTGGAGATACATAACGGGCATGCATGAAGCGAAGAAATCCTGCCCCAGAAACAGGTTAAACCGAGATCAGGTCTAACGTTTTCCCCTTGCGCAAATCCTATTTAGGAAGAGATCTAGACCAGACAGAGTTCCTACCCAGTTACATATCTTGGAAGCACAGTAAGTCACAGGAGCACCTACAGCAAGGTACGAGTTAGAGAGCTTTCACTTCATCTGCCTTAATAAATAAATCTAAATAAGGTAGCTCCATACGTTTGTCTACCCCGGCCAAAAAAAGCACAACAAAAATAGGTGTACGGCAGGTGTCTCCAGACAGGCCTAACATTGTCTACTTTCTTCTGAAGTTAAAAAAAAAATCATACAATTCAGGTTTTCTTGAAAAAAATCGCGGGGGGGGGGGGGGGGAAGACACCAGACACACAGGATGACACACATCATGATTTACTGTTAGCTTTTTGTATTAATTACCTCCCAAAAGCGTACAATTTCCCTGAAAATTCACAGATAGAGTTCTTTACTATTAATACCAACATACATCACTACTAAATACCTTAATATAAGAAACTAAAGGTTATGATCACCATATTCCCTGATGGGCTGAGTATGGTTCACCCCTTTTTTTAAAAAGGATGTTCATACTATTTATGCCATAAGAAGCTTTCATAAGTGGCATTTGAGTGCTTTGCAACTTCAGG
>NW_009648793.1:1778423-1783243 GCF_000708025.1 Charadrius vociferus
TTTATTGGTAACTTCGCAAAATGCAATTTAATGCAAGAGAGCTTTTAGCATACTCTAACCATTATAGAGAGGGTGACATCTAAGCAATGGCACCTCTCCCCCTCTCATTGGGAAATTATTTGTTCCACCTTCCACTCAAGTTCATCCAGAGCATTTGGGGACAGCACTTCTTTGCATCAGCACCTGGCTAATTTCCATGCACTTCATAACATTAAACATCCTGTTACAGCAAGAGCATATGTCAGACACCTGAAAGCCATTACAGCAAGAAAGCCAAGTACTCCTCAACTCCAACACCTATAGGTCACACAAAGCTATTTTGCAGATATAGAAGGGACATGGGAAAGGGATGGGCATTCAGAGGCAATGTAAGCAACTAAGGGCCGGTTTGCTGGAGCTGGAAGTTCTGCTTGCAACTCCTGGAATTCATAATTGACTTTCAGGCTTTGCTAAGCCCCCAATTCTCCTTCAATCAAAGAGAAGTTTAAAGAGATTTCTCTGCACAGAGTTTGAACAACTGGTTCATCCAGGCTCACAGTTGCCTCACAGAGAATTATCTTTCACAGATACAGAGGCCTTTCTTCAAGAAGTTGCTGAGATTCCCTGTTGCAAATCTTAAATCACTAGCTCTGCTCACTCATCCAGAGCCCAGGTGTAAGAGTCAGTCAGATGCATGGCTGAGCAAACAGGACAAGAACAGCACTCTCACTAGAAAAGGGTTCACCGTGCCTGCTTCGGAGGAAAACTAGACTTCATTACGAAGTAAAACATGCTGAACTGAGAGAACAGCCAGAGAGAAGTATGCAGTATTTTCATTTCTATAGCCAGGTGGGGATAATTAACTGGTCAGCACAACTCAGTGGTCTTCAACTGGCTTAGAAACCAAGCAAGTCTTCCTCTCCTCTCCTTCACCTTCTCCTCCTGCCGAAGGATCTGTTTTCTCTCTTGCCACATGCAAAGAGGCTGTGAGCACACCACAGAGCCAAATTCACTTACTCACAAGCCCTTCTTGCAGGAAGGAGGAGTGACATCCAAGGTCATCTCACTGTGCTAGCAGCAAAGCAACGTTCACGGGGCGTGCGTACAAAGGAGGAGAAGATTGTTCAATACCTCACAATTTTCAGATATTCCCAATCATTAAAGAACAGCATTATGTGCATTAGCAAAAAACATCTCCACAGGAGAGCCCGTTCAAATGACTACAGTATCAGGGTTCCAGCTGTTGGAAGGAAAAAAAAACAAGCAAACAAAAAAAACCCAACCCAAACCACAGATACTTCTCAGTCTCAATTGCACACTTCTGCATAGACTCCTCTTTCTGAATCAGAGCAATACCTCTAGCACTGCCACTTAACAAAGGTATCAGATACGCAGTTGTGTGATCCCTTTTACTAATAATAACCGCTTTGCAAAGCCTACAACACAGGAAAGCACTTCCTCAGCCTTTGCATATTCCCCTTTTAGGACAGCCTTGCAATATTCCTGTTCAAGAAAAGCATTGTGGACAGAGCTCATCTGAAGTGGGAAATCACAAAAACTTTACCCAGGAGCCCTGTTATAAGCCTCCCCTCTGTCCTCCTTCCTCTTCTATTTCCATGGCAATCTCCTCATCACAAGCCAGTACATCATACCTACTTTATCACAGATAAGCTACAGCTTCTTTTCTTGTGCAGCTGCACACTTAATTACATTTCTCCCCAACTTCTCTTAATAGAGTCATGTGTTCCCTCTCAATTTATATAAAGGGGCAGAAATGTTCATGGGGTACCTCTCCTATGTCCAGGCCTAAAAATCCAAATATGCTGAAGCGTACTACACCACAAATACGCCCCCATCTTCAGGATCCCCCTGTCCTTTTAATTCTATTTCTAACCCTACCTCCTAGACCTTTTCTCAATAAGAAACCAACAGCCCCTCCCTAGAAACTCTTGCCTGCCTCTTTTTCGTCTCTAGGGCCTGGAAAAGTGAACTCCTACTTACCCTTTTCTCCTTCAATGTCCAGGTAACAAGCAGACAGAAACCTGTGTCCCACTGTATTTCCCTTCAAAAAAACCAGCCAGCAAAGCAATCCTCCAGTTACCTTTGCTATTGCAGGAGAGACGGAGAGCACAAGGCAATGCCCAGGAAGCCATGCAAACATTGGCATGCCTTTCTTCTCCTCATTTCCAGGTACAGATGCCACCTGGACTGCCCACCTCATCAGGACCAGATGGGGAACACCTGCTCCACGGGGCAGCCGGGAGGCCTGACTCTATTTTTCTTTATATTCAATGAGTCCATAGCAGCTTCAGTTGGTTTTCATAGTTTAGAAAGGGCTGTAGTGTCAGTAACTCTGATAATTCTCATGAAACCCTGCCAGATTTCCATAGGTATTTCACTCAGAGAAAGCTAATGGCATTGCTTTTTAAAAAATGCTTGTATTGAGTAACAATCTTTTATGAAGAAGCAGCTTGGGTTTTTTTTTTAGCTGTTCTTAAATGATCTATGAAAACTGTAGTTCTGTGCAATCTGGAACACATTTTCTTTAATCAAATAGTGTCTCGCATTCTTTTCGCAGAAATGAAAATGTCCTAATTATCTCTTCTGGACCTAATAAAAACAGGGCAGTTATTCTGTGATATTTCCATGTGCCAGGAATTGCTCAAGAGTCATTTTCTACTGATTTAGACCTTTCACAGATCCTGAAAAGTCAACGATTGCCTTATAGTTTATGAATCTTGAGATACTTGAAAGGAATTGACTCAGTAAGTCTTACCTACCAAAACATGATGTGCTAGCACCAGGGCAAGTTAATCCCAACCAAGACTAATCTTCTAAAACAGATGACCTGAGCCAGATTTAACTGTAGTTGGACCTGACCTGTACATTATAGTTTCAGCTGAGTTATTACTTTGTAGTCTCTCTCTTTACCCAAAGCAAGGTACTGAAAGCGTCATGTTTCTCTTTGTGCCCCTCTCAAAACAAAAAAAAAAAATGAGCTGAAACAGCACGAGAATTAACAGGCTCATGTCTGAAAAAAAAAAAGGCATAATGCTCTTGTGTATATTTTTTTAGTTCTCTTTGATTTACAAGTACACAATCCTTATGCAACCTGGTCTAAAAATGAAAATAATAATAAAAAACAAACACAACCCCAAAAACAAACAAACAGACAAAACCCAAACAAACAAACAAACAAAAAAACCCAAACAAAAGTGTCCCTCCTCTTACTCAAAGGAGAAGGGAAGCAGCTTATTCAGTGAACTCAGCCCAAAGAGTGTCTCCTACTGGTTTTGCACCAGCCCTAGTTTGCCACAGGGGGCGGTGCGGCTGTCTGCGGCGATGGCAAGCCTTCGCCTCTTGCCAGTAGTCGCACGCACCGTCCCATTCAGAGCCCAGCCATGCAAACCAGCTCTTTGTGTCAGGCAACAGCCGTTCCCCCACTCCCAGCAGTGAGAACAGAACACAGCCCACGAGGGATCCTAAAACCCAAATCTGTCCCATGCAGCTGACAAAATAGGACCGCCCTACAGCTAGGAAATGAACACATTCCTTATCTAAGTGCCGGATCTCTTTTCATTAGATACCATACATTTGGGATTGTTGGGAAATGTTGTTTCTTCACTTTCTTGCGAGAAGCCTAGTTACCATATGTGCACTGAAGTTATCTTATTGCCAGCAGCTGAAAAAGTGTGGGTGCCAGTGTGTGAATACCAAATAATAAAGGAATCCCCAGGAGACGTCTGATTCAATTTCCTCTGTAGTACAAGACAAACATGAAAATTCATTGTCTTGATTAGCTTTAGTGCAGGGAAACATCTTTCACAGCGGATTGTAAATCTTCTGAATGATCTCATTTAGCTTTTAACCTTCCTCTCTTTTTCATCCCTGCACAGATTATTCCAGCCCAGACATTCCTTTATTTAAATAGCCTAAGCCATGCATATGTTGTCTCCAGTCAGAACAAGAAGCCTCTGAAGTGCACAAATAAGACTAAGAACATTATAAACATGCTTCAGAGTCTTAGTACAAACATATACTTCAGATCTTATTCCTAGAAATAAGAAAACTAGGAGGAGCATCCCCATCACAGACAAAATACATCTACTTTCCTCAAAACTGCTAGTGTTAAGACCAGAGAATGGGGGAATAGTTTAAAAAATGGAGACTGCACCCTGTGTTTTAAGTCACCTTTCTGAGGACCTCCACAATGACATGAAGGCCAGTAATGTGCGAAAGCACGGTGCCGGTCTAGGTCACAGAAACAGGGGATGAGTGTTGTGATCCAATGCGACACTGGCAGCATGCTCACACAGCTGCGTTGTTCTTAGTCACTGCATCTGGTTTATCTGTGCCAACTCCTCTGCCCTTCCCTTGTTTCATCTGTGATGTTTCTGTTACCGTTACCAAAGGAGTTCTTCAAATGTCAAGAACTGTTACGACCAAGAGAGAAATCACTCTCTAACATGTGTTTTTTTTCCAGAATTTTATTAATGCAAATGATGATGGAAATTACTGATCTGCTTTCAAAAGGCATATGGGAGATTAAATCACAAACAGAGCATCATATCTCAATCTGGTTTCTATCAGTATTCTTCCTCATAGGTCAGAAAATCTAAAATCAAAGCTGTTACACGCTTCAATAGGCAAAATATAAGGAATCAAAATCTCACAAGATATACTCCTACCTCAGATACTCTTTGGCCTTAATTATGTTTTAGAAACTTCAGTTAGCTACAAATCTTACAGAGTCTTCTTGAAATAAGTAAACCTCGTCTTCTCAAGGGAAAAATGTGCAAAAAAAATGGGGTGGGTTTTTTTCCACCGTCTCTTCCTAATAT
>NW_009648793.1:1783291-1786817 GCF_000708025.1 Charadrius vociferus
ACATGCCCACAAGATCATAGAAGAATTACGGAAATTAATGCCTGCCTTCAAAGAGAATTTAAAGACAGAAAGATTCAGGACATCTCACTTTAATTCTTCAAATTCAGATCTAATCTAAACCAGCAACCTAGGTTTCCTCCACAATCTGCAGGGAGAGATGGGTATGTTTAACCAGCTATTTGAGTCATACATCCTAAAGCTTCTCAGGATGCAACGAAGAGCCTGTGGAGATGTTTGATAAATGATGACAGCCCAAATGATTGGTTTAAGTTAGATGTCTGACTCTTAGAAAACTAACCTACGAAAATCCTACCTGAACTCTTTATGTTAGGTTTTCCATACTACCTACCCAGAGAGAAGAAATAATTAACAAACAAACAATTGTTATCACCAATATATTGTCAGCGTGTCATCAAAGAGGGGCATATTTGGACAGTTCTGATAGCTGTCTGGCATGCAGATACTATTCTGACATCCATTACAACTGCTCAGAGTGGCCATCACACAACACACAATATGATGTGTTTTCTGACAACTTAAATTGCATTAAAAATAGTGAATATGTAACAACACCAGAGCACATAAATCAGTTTTTAATAATGTTTTGTATGCATGTTCTTATGAGGGCATCGAGCACCTATCCCTGTCCAGAACTTCCAGTGAGAAGCTGCCAAACATTTCTCCCCAAAACCCAGGGAGAGTAGAACAAACCTTCCAATCCTGATTTCAGCAGAGACCGGGAATGGCAGCAAAGGTGAAGTAGTGCCCAGTCTTCTTCAAAACTAACTTCATTTCCTACACATTTTGTCTTTTCCAGTTATTTTATTATCAGACCAATAATACAGAATACCAACAGTGTGGAAACAGCCTGAGGATACATCTCTAGATATCCACCAACCATCGTACACGCGTGTTGATGCCAGACACACATCTGGTCAGCCTGCATCAGAGGACAAGTCTGGAGGGAGCTGAGTGAAGGCTGCCACCTCTTGGTGAATTAAATAGCACAAAAATTGGCTTATCTGCTGGAAAATGACACGCCATATGTATTGAGTTCACATTCATTTGAAAGTATGCAGTCAGTAACAGATCCTTTATGTCATACCACTGGATGTTTTACTGTATGTTGGTGTCATAAAAAAAAAAAAAAAAACAACCCAAAAGCCAAACTAAAATTATACAGAATCTGCAACAAAGGCCAAGATTGCAGAATTTCCAAAAGAAATGAGCTTCATGAGTTTCCATTCAGAAATATACCTAGACTGTCACCAGCTGAGGTGATGTCTTATATTCTAACCAGATGATACACAGTGAATAACATTAAAACACAGCCATAAATTTTGTACATGAAGCATGTCAAATAGATCAGATAAAGGGAGTATTACAGACTTAACCAATCTCTAATGTGAAGTCATTGGTTATTTGCCCTTCATTTTGCTCTACTACTAACCTTTAATAGATGACAAGTTAAAATTACTTTTATATAGCATGCTTAGCACATACTGATACATGTTAACACTTTTTTCCCCCAACTTAAATGTAAGATTGCTTTGTAAAAAGTTGCCAATTTCTATTTATTTTCTTCTGGTTCAATGCCACAATTTGAGTGCTCCAGCTTTTTTTCTTCCTTGGCAATAGTTCTGGAGCTTTCATAAAAGTTTTGTAACATTGATAAAATCCCCCAAGCAGCAATAGCAGCACTGCAGGAGTTGCTGCTGTTGCTGTTTCTGTGTAAGACCTTTATATTGAATTAAATCTAATGATGACTCTGCAAGCTCTCAATAAATATCAGCATGCATTTGAAATAACATTTGTCTTGTATTTTACCTATATTACCTTGATCCAGCTTGTCCTCATGCCTTGTATAGGACAGCAATCTGACAGTGATCTTATCCACATATTTTTCTTCAGGTAAAATCCTATGAGATAAATACAAAGTCAGTGCATTCAAATGCCATTTAACTTTGTTTCTGTTGCATTTCTCCTTGACAAAGAACTGACACATTTATTCTGGCCAATATTAAGAAGATCAAATTAAAATGAAACTTCTATTTCAGTATGAAGTAAGTGCACAATGCATTTATTAGCATGCAAATACAATTACCACAATAATGCTACTTTTACTGTCATTCCATATCCTATCTTAAGAAGCCTGAAACAAAAGTACCTTCTCCTGACTGGACAAAACCCATCCCAGGAAACATCAAGGAGGCTGCTTTGCCCATCTGCACTACTTAGCCTGGTTTTGGGGTGTTGGGGCAGGGGGGAGGAACAAGGCTTGGTCCAGTTTGGGGAGGAGAAAGAGATGAGGTACTTTAAGAATTTTAACCAACATCCACTGAAATTAATGTGTTAACCTTCTCTGAAAAGGTCCCACAGATGGTCTTGAGAAGAGCCATGGGTAAGAGGGCACTCACTTCTTGGTTTGTCAAAAATTACATAATTCCCTCTCAGGTAACCCTAAAGGCCCAGTCCCTGCAGAGGTCACTGCAGCTGGGATTTGGGTCAAGACAGAAATGGTGCGGGGACAAATGCTCAGAGAAGTGCCTGTACTACACAGCACTATATTCATTGTTCTGCTGAGATCAGCACTGCTGAAAGTTTCTGAAGCAAAATTTAAAAAATTACCCATTATATCTGTTAAAGGCAGCTGAAGCAATGAAAAACTTACACCAGGCTTCTGGAATGTTGACAGGTCTTTTTATAGGCCTACAGAATGTGTTAAAGAAAGTTTTATCAAAATAATTGCTTTGAAAAAGGCACGCTTTGACATTGCTCATTGGCTCCAAGTTTGTAGCTCACTATGTCCCATTAGGCAGGATATTCCAGTTCTCTTCAGTTTAGAATAACTGGCACTGGATATTTATGGAATAAAAAAAAATGGTTTTGTATCAAAGAAGTATTTAAGCCTTTAACAGGATGGATTACAAGCTCTATCGCAGAAGAGGTGTACAGACAGATACAAATATTGTTGCTAAACTGACATTGAAGAATTACTCCCACTATAGGCATATCCCGTGGAATAGGAAATGAATTAATCTGTTCACAGTGCAAATAATTTTGCTTTTTACTACAGGCCTCATTTAAGCAGCACAGTAAGTTCTGGAGCTAATTTTTCACAGAAGGTCTGCACAGTATGATTTAGCTTAACAATATCTAACTTGCCAATGATTTTTCTTTCTATCTATCTTCTGCAGAGCTTTCTGACTTCTAAACAAAATCCTCACTCAAAATTGCATTTGGAGTACAGAATTGCAAAAGAAAAGAGTGTCAACATGAAGAGTTTGATTTTATAACAGCAAAGACATGCCTAGGAGAACGAAGCATTCTTGTAGCCTCTTAAATTCTGCTTTCTGGTCTTTTGAGTATGAATTACTTCTGCAGACTTAATATCTCCCTAGCAGGCATTTTCGTATTATTTACGGATGACTTGGTCTGGCCTGCTACATGCAGAGCTTACTCCAGCGTACGCTCGAGAAACACATTCTCATTAGTCTCGGCATTAAACGCTCTTCGCCATAACTGG
>NW_009648793.1:1786968-1807617 GCF_000708025.1 Charadrius vociferus
GCTCTTCCCCATAACTGGCCTCTGAGCATTACCTATATCGCAACTCCATATTCTTGTGGGCCTAGCAGAGCACACAGCGTCACCACATACCACACTTGGAGTCATCCGAGCACACAATGAAAAATATGACACCTAGTATAAAAACTAATTTGAGATCAAGCCAGACTGTTTTTCACCTAGCATTTGGCCTCCATCGTATTTGTGACTTGCTTTCTGGCTACTAAATAAACCTTTTCCATCCTGTTCTGTAACCTCATAATAGGGCTGGCATGCTTATCCTAAAAAGCTTGAATACTTTTTTTCTCTCCCAGGCGGACTACAACCGCCCTGTAAGTATCTGTTCTATACAGATTGATATATTAGGGGCAATTTGAAAGAGTGGCAACCAGGGCATGTGTGTAGTTTCAGTCCAATCACCTTCTTCAAAAACTTGCTCCAATGCATGGACCTGTTCCATCTGGAACCAGTTGATTTGAGTTTGGGAGGAACGGATTGCTTCTGAGGGGTCAGCAGGTTCCTGGGTGGAAATTAGGGTGTTGGGGGATTTGGCAGGAGGAACTTTTATCTTTGGAGCAAAATGAGTTTTCAGTGTAGAGATATAAGAAGTAAATATATCACTCATATCTGAACAGGTGTTTCAAATCTTATCCTTCTAGCAATGTAGTAAAGTAGCTATGCTATTATGTCAGGCTGTGCTCCCACAGCAGAATCACATCTACAGACGGTAATTCTGAAACATCGCTATCTCTATTTTAAAATAATCTAACACAGAATCAGAGCAGGAGCTATCGATGTTGTCACCAACAATTTGTGGTGTCTAGGTGGGTGAGGCAAAGATAATCCATATGGCAGTGATAACACAATATGGAACTTAAGCTTAATTCCTTAGAAAACCTACAGCTATCTACTATAAAAGTATTTTTAAAAATCTGATTTTAGGTTCCTCAAGGAAACATGTTTGAGTTATTGCCCACATCGTTTATAATTAATTCAATAGAGATTCATCCTTGTTCATAAGCTCTTTTTTGAATACTTGAACGTTCTGAATATTTTTTGTTGGACATTTCAAGGTTACTTTTCTCATAAAATTTGCATTTAATTCTGACTAGACAAAGGCATCTAAATCAGTCCAAAGTCATAGTACAGTGGCTTTCTATATATATGCAAAATATATAACTTGAATAGGTAGTAACCGTGCCTCCTCAAGTATCAAGATAATTACATGACATACTACCACTTCTCTGGCCTTTTAGCCACTGCTTAGTAATTTTTAATATCAGCTTCTCTTGTGCTTTGACTAGCTATGAGCTGCTAGACTGACAATAGCAGAGAGGATATTACTTTAGCACTGAAGATGTATGCTGTAGTTTGACCCAAATATATCCTATTGTTGTAGGATTGCTTGGTGAAATCTTATGGCTCCTGTTAATCAGGATTTAAACTCGCTGGAAATGTTCTGATGAATGCTTGTCAGAAAATGTCAACGTGTGGAACACAAACTGTTGTATTAAAAATATCTCAGGCTTAACAAGCTTTTGCCAAATGCTGACTGAGTGCTCTAGGACACAGAACCTGGTGGAATCAAGAGCCCTCGATGGTCCAGGTGTGCCTGGACCTTCCCAAAGTAAGGAGCACAGCTCTTTCAAGGTCCACACTTTCAGGGTGGATCTTTTGACGTATAATCCAGGACTCTAGCTCTGCAGTGGAGCTGGGAATCTAAAATCCCTACCTCTATCTAAAAACACAAACCCTGGCCTTTTAGACCACAACTCGGTGAATTTGGCATTCTTTTTATTGGCCAACGTGAATTAGACAAGAGTTTCAGGTTCACAGAATAGCTCCAAGCATAGCAAGCATATTTAATTTTGAAAATATATGAATGTTTAAAAAAAAAGGTTACTTGGAAAATTTGAAAACCAAAATGGTTCTGGTCCAGTTCTTAACTGAAAAAAATTCCCACCATCATTTACTGCCAGAGGGTAAGGACCCGACCTTCCTCAGTGACCTCGCTTAATAACAGATAATCCACACCTGCACACCTGTCCATGAGCGGCTGATTTCAGAAAAAGCTACAGTTATGCCTACTTGTCTGAATCTAGAGATAAAAGCTTGAAAGATAGATGCTTCCACTGGACAGAGAAAAAGACTGTCTTTTCTTGCAAGAAATGTTGAGAATGTTCTTGCTAGCAGATTGAATAAGAGTGCCTTTATGCTCTACAGCATGTATGTGGAATGGAAACATTGATGGTTCCCTTATGATTTCATTGACCTTTCTGTCAGTAAGTCAACTCTTTAGATGGAGATACTCTTCAGTGAATAAAAACTGATTAAACTCCTTTGCAAGCCAAACGAGAAATGAAAGTAGAAGGCACCTGCAGCACCTTTCCTACCTCAGAAAAGCACAAGAGAATAGAATGAGTTAAGGATATCAATGCACTGAAAATAGTACTTCAGTCAGCTTCATGTGAGGAAGCCAAATTGAAATTACTATGATAATCCAGCTGAGCACTGACCTGTTTAAAATGTGAATTTAAAATATTAGTCTGGGATTTGAAATCCGGTAGTACCTACCTCTCACACAGAGTTTCCCATCAGCTTAAGCAAGCTGGTTGGTACATCAATTTCTCATGTGCCAAAATGAGAGCAGACTTCCAGAAGTCACAGGAGCTCAGGAAAACATCCATTGAGAAGTGCAGGGTGCGCAGGAGACCTAATAAATCAGCTTCGGAGTATTTTGTAAATATGGTGGGGTTTTAATGAAAACTACCCCCACAAAGTGCAACATCTAAGCAGTCTTACAGCCAGTCCTTGTCATTTTCATCATTTCTATGTTTAGAAATAATTTATCAAACTCAAAGATATTAAAACAGTGGAAAGAAAAATCAGGATTAGAGGAGAAACATGACAGATGTAGCAAACAAAACAGGTCACACACATTTTTTATTTTTTCCCCAGTCTCACTCAGAATCACTGCAGTTACAATGTGTTATTTGACAAATAAAAATGAAGCCTCTATTCCGTAATTTAGCTCTACTAGGAATAGCATGAGAACTGCTGTTAACAGCTTAAATATACAAACTGTCTGCCTAAAAATTGTTGCTCAAAAGAAAGAATTATATTCCACTTCCTCTAAAAGATCACGGTAAACACACAAGTTTTGCTTCAGAAAACCCAAAGCAACAAAACCCTCCACCTCACCCTCCATCAGGACTAGATGTGCCCCTTCTTTAATACCCACGTGGTCTCAGATTAAGCCCTCAGGCTCTGGTCCCTCCTTCATCCTCCAAATAGCTGGTTTTTGGCAGGAGCCCTGCCCCTATCTCACATCCTCCTGTAACGCCTCTCTGAGACCCTTCCCTTAGGCACCGCTGTGGTACCTGACTGCAGCCACCCTTTTGCTGCAAAAGTTGTTAAGTAAGGAAGGGAAAATTAGCTCAGCATTACCAGATGGGAACTTGTGGTGGGATCAGGACACGGCCTCTCCACAGTTTTCTACACTGACTGTCACTGTGGGAAGGTAGCCACTACATCCCGAGTCTCTGCAGGCAAAATGCCTCCAGGAGATACTATTATAGATGTTTCACATTTAAATAAGCAACAGAATATATCATTGACTTTCGTTCATACATAAGAGTTGCCTGTAATTTAGCTAAATGTGTCTGATTCTGGATCGTGGAGCTCTTCTTGCTCCTGTGCATTCAACCATCTTTCTCCTGCCACAGCCACAGCCTCTTTCCTCCTCCATAACCTTTTCTTGCTTGACTTTGCTTGCTACTTTAGTTCTACTTTTTCTCTCTTTTGGCATCTTTCCTTCTCACTGACATCCAAGGAATCACTAGTATTTTCTGCTCTCAAATAAAGTCCTTTAACTCCAGTTTCTCTCTTCAGCCTTTGCTCCTGGTATTATTATCATCATTGGGTGTGACTCCTTTGGGAAAAGAATTCAAAATACATTTGTGGTTCCCCTTCATTTAAAAACTCCTTGAAAAGGGCATTAACCTCTACTACCCTCCTTTACGTTGTTTCGGTACCTTTCTGGAATGCTTCAAGCAGACACACAACTTTGGTTGTGGAGAGCCACTTGACGTTACACAGTCACAAACTTCCCCCTTGATGAAAGCATAGTGAACATGTGTAAATAGCTAAATGCCAGTGCAGAAATAAGTTATGCAATAACTATATCCTCTTCACCAGGGTATTAAGTACAAGCTTACATTTGGCAGATCTGCTTGTATTTTTATAGATTAAAAAAAAAAAAACAAAACAACAAAACTTTCAGGAGTTACTGGATGAAAAAGTGCTAAAAACGAATTCCAGTTCTTCTTCTCCACACAGTATGTGCATCGGGATCCTAATTAAAGGATTCAAGAGTGCAAATCTCAATATGAAAAGGCGTTAGCTCGTTGCCACCTGCAAGTGACAGACACAATGAAAAATATTAGAGGAAAAATATTTTTTTATGGGGGGTCCCTTGAATTATGGTAAAGTAGACATGTGCAACAAACAACTTCTGAAATCTTTGCAGTGTTTCGCCGTCATCCCCATGACCAGGGTGTTATGCAGCCCCCTACCTGGCTAGCATAACTGCACTGGGTCTGTCTGATTTAGATAAACTCTACACATCCTTTCAAAAGCAGTAGCCAAAAGAAAAAGTGTGAGCAATACCATCCTCTTCTTAGAGAAATTACACAGAAGTGGGACAATCAGTCAATGCAAGCAGCATCCCAGAACTAACACCAAGACCTTATCAAGAGGGCAGGATAGTAGCAGACACAAATTCTTCGAGAAATCCTGCCACAGTCAAGGAACTCAAATTTACTTTGATGAATGATTCTCCTTATACATACTACCATGGCTTTTTCCCAGAAAGCCACGGCTGACAGAGAGCTCAGCTGTCACATAGCAGGGAGAGGCATCAACATACATCTTTTGTCGCACGGAGTACGGCTACTACTGTAATCATCTCACAGGTCCCGATTGCTTTTAGCTTTTTCCAGGATGTGATGCTCTCAAGGGCTGGATGTAGCTACTGCTTCCACCCTCTCATTTTACATCACCAATTAAGCGAACAAATTTAACTATTGACTTATTGTTATTGCTTGTGCAAAAAAGACTAATTAGGCTCTAGAAAACTTTTTTCCTGTAGAAGACAGGGCAGCCTGTCATATGGCACTTGTTGAATTATGACTAGAAATTACAGGAAACTAAATTATGCAAAGTGTCAGATGAGACAGTAATCCACAGTTTGTTCAAAAAATGCTGGAAAGGATCCTCTTATTCTCCTGATAAGAATCTGAAATAATATTCTCCACTTATGCCCATGACACGGAGCTCCAGAATGGACAGTTCAGAAAACAAACTAAAGCTTGCTCTTCGAAAAGTGTTTGTTTATTTCAGATACCTCTGTTTTTCATCACCCAGTTTGGGAAGGCTGGAACTAGTTTTCTGCTCAACATTTGCCACTGTGATTTGCTCAGCCCTAAAAGTTACTGACCTTCTTTGCAAGTATACAGGGTCTCCTGTGGCCGCCAGGATGTCCATGGAGAAGGGGTCACTCTGTGAAGGGAAGTGCCCAGTGCGACAGCATTCATTCTGCTATAGGGCGTTCAGGGATTTTTTCCTGGAATACTGCCCAGTTATTTCTGACAAGCTGGTTATGTTGCAAGCCTGCTAATGTGCTGTAACGCACCTAAAAATGAGGGGGGTTGCATCAATTTCTACCCATTTAGAAACACCCAGCCCTGCGATCTTTTTTCCCCCCAAGGGAACTGCATCATGAAGTCTACAAATTGTGCCACTCAAATGGTAAATTTTCCCCTTTATTTGGGCAAATAGCCAGGCAATGAAGACTTTCTTACCCAGAAGAACTAATGGATGCCTCTGTCACCTTTTCCCTTCAATTATTTAGACTTCCCCCACACTTAGGCTGGCTTCCTGCTGGCATCACTGCGGACTCTGTCTATTAATCATTAACTGTCATTGTGCTTTAAAAGAAGGAAAGTGAAAAGACTGCTCAAGAACAAAAATAGACCTTTCTTTTTTTTTTTTTCCTGATGAATAAATGACAGCTATGTGCTACCTGGATTTACAGTGTCCTCAAATATGTTTTCCCTTTCCTCCAAGGAATTAATAACATTCTAGACAAGCAGAGCAAATTGGCTGTTCCCAGTAAATCCATTTGGTAGCCTTTGTTAAAGCTTACGAGTCCTCCTCTGCCACCACCTCCAGACAAGTATCAGGGGAACAGTGTTATGTTCTCCATGTAGTACTGCAGGCTTAGCCTCTTAAATCTACCTCTTCCAGTGGTCAACCTGACCCGCTTCACTATTTCCCAGGAACCCTCCCAGCAGTATGTACTCTTAGGCCTTCTCTGCTGTCCTTGCCCAGACAGACCTCTTGCAGACCACAGCCAGGATCCTTCTCTGCAAGTCCTCCCACATGGCCTTCTCACTGAGGAGTCCACAAGGAGGTTCCAGGTCCAGAGCGTCTTTCCCTGAATGCTTGGACTTCTCACAGTGTGTTTTCCTAGCAGGTCTTCTTCTTCCTCAGTTGTGTGCTCCTCCTCTGGAAACTGTGGGCACAGCTGAATGCTTGGCTGTGCCGAGACAGACGCTGCAGAGCAAGAGCATTTCCCAAGCCTTGTGCTTTAGAGACACATAAAGCTCATACCAACTCGGGAAATAGGAAAACACTCCAGCTTCCACTTCAGTATATACTCTCAAATTTGGTTCTTAGAGTCTGAAAAGCCACTATAAGCAGAAAATCACATAGAAGTGCTTCTATTCACTGCACACTGTTTTGCACTTAGAATAAACTATTGCCACATGCCTGACCCAGTCACTCCAATAAATAATTCATGGTATGTCTCACTCCGATGCTTTCCTGCAGGGTCCAAGAAAAGAGGATTTCTGAGAAAAGAACATGTCCTGTGAAGAAATGGCCATTTGAGTGAGCATAATGAAAAGCCTCCTGGAGTTGCAGTACGTCCTGCCAGAGACAGAAGTCAGCCCCAGCTGATGGAAGTGAGGCAGATACAAGGACACAAAAGAGCTGAATCTATATGGCTGAAACACTTTGAAGCCAATGAAAAGTTGGTTGGTTTGGAGCTAAGGAACCTGCTCTCCCTTGTCTCATTAGGAATTAAATATACAGACTGCTGTATATTTATATGCTTTCTCTGTGTCTTATTCTATTATGGACACCCTGTTACAGAATGTAAGAACTGAAAGTTTTGTGGAAAACTTTCCAGGGAAAATCACTTGCCATTTATAAGGCTAAACGTTGACTTTATTCTCTGCAATATATTCATACATTTATAATATTGTATTATTATCATCACATATTGTTATGATAATATTTATTACATGTTATTAAATGTCATCAAGTATTTGCCATAATATTTATATTATTATCTTATAATAAATGACCTGAGTAATGTCGTGGCACTCATGTGTTAGCCATACTAGAATGGATGTTGCTAATCAGTTTGGATCAGCCCCATGTGTGTGTAGCAGTGTATTTATGTGATGGTGTATCATGGAGTCCTCCTCACACAGTATGTTTATCACAGCTGTAAGCAGACAATGTATGTGGCTAGGCTGATTCGAAGCATCTTTATTTCAGTTTCATGACAAGTGATTTCATTTTTTCAGAACAGTGAAACAGGGGAAACTGAAATTAAAGAAGTCAAAGGTGCTGACTATAGAGGAGACAATACATTGGCCACATTTTCCATCAAAAAATTATTTAGCAGTAGACACAAACTGGAGCAGCAGATTAAACTATTTCCTGGCATCCTTATTTCTGTTCTTTCAAGTGCACAGGAATTCCAGTGGTGCAATTTAAATAATCAGTAATAATGCACAAGAATGCTATTTCTTTTCTGACTACTGAAAAAATACAAATCCAGAGGTCTGTCTTTCTATAGATGAGGGATATTTTCTCTTCCGTGTTCTCAGGAAATTATCAACAGAAAAAGACTCTAGTTTGTGCTACCTTTTAGCTAGGTCTACAAGTAGTGTGGACTACTCTGCAGAGTAAAACTGTTGATGCAGAGGTTTTG
The DNA here is from genome assembly GCF_000708025.1 of Charadrius vociferus. NCBI lineage: Eukaryota > Metazoa > Chordata > Aves > Charadriiformes > Charadriidae > Charadrius > Charadrius vociferus. Next base: position 1,795,031 of record NW_009648793.1, read on the forward strand.
ACACCAAGAGCACACACGTTTGGGCTTTTGATATTTTACTTCAGATTATCTCCAGTCTGGGCCCGTGGGCTGAATGCCACAGCTTGTCTTTCAGTTTAGTATCACCTGAAAAGAATCCAGTTCATCCAGTACAAGACAGTATGATGCCAGCCAAAACCCAGTAAGTGGGACAACTGGGAGAGACATCGCAAAAGCGCACCTCAACCCAAACTGAATATGAATGCACTTCCCTGTAACCTAGTGGTGTCTGCCCTTCTGCTGCTGTCACTTCTCTGTTTCAAAATCAATCTGCACCACAGAGGAAAAGGCTGCTCTGATCTTCAGCATCCACTAATTTGTTAACTATAACGTGGATGTTTATTTGCAAGGGAAAGCAGGGCAGATGGGACCAAAAAATATTAATGTAAGTATCCATTAAGACATTAATTAAATTATAGCATAGGTATGATAGTTTTACAACTAAGAAAAAATAACTCCATTGACCATCTTAGCACCTCCTGAAAACACAACAAGACTCTGAAATGCAATAGCTGTAAGGTGCCACCTATCTCTATATTATTGCAAAATGTCACAAAAGTCCTTAAGAGTACAGCCGTAAACAGCTTTATGCATTCCACTGTGATACTAATTAGGTTTGTGAGTAATAAGCTTGTGAGATTAAAGTTTGTAAGACTTTACCATTGTCAGACATTTTCAGTGCTGTTTCCTCTGAGCAGCCATGGTATCATCGCACTCTGAAGGCACAGCCAGTTATTTGCTCAACAGATTATTTGACAGCGAGCTTTTATCTTCTGAACAGCTCAGCTGCCCGTCTCCTCCGGAGAGCAGCAAGCAACCTCTGTGACGCCCTTAATACAAAGAATGAAACTTTAATTCGTTCCTAAATAAGGGCCACCCGTATGTCAGGAAGCCTCTGTGGTGCTGGCTTCCCTAAATACCACCAGACTGTGACCATATTACTTGCCAAGCAGCTCTGCAGAGGTGGACAGACCCGGCAGTGCAAATAGTGCTGTAATACAAACGCACTGTCCCAGGAAGCAGTGTCATGAAAAATTCAGTACTCGCACAAAAGGCACTGCTCCTCACAGGAACCATCAAGTGGAAATCGCCGAGGAGGTGCCATGGTTACTTGTAACGCCTATCTGCTCTCACTGATTCAATACCACGGGATGAATTTAGCACAGGATGCCGGTTTTCAGGTGAAAAGCTAAATGATGTCTTATGCGCTTGCATTATGGGAGTACCAAAAGCAATCCTCTCAAGAGTAGCGGATTTAAGCCCACTGTCCTGGCCAAACTCTGACTTGATAAATTAGATTATTTCCATTTTTTAAATTAAATTCTTTCTTCTTAAAGATCATAACCACTGAAATCTGTAAGGACATCCAGTAGTACCTGGAAGGTCTCATTTTTATGTTTTCCTCATGATCTCTAATGCTTCCAGCATCCCTGTGAGGTGAGGACATACTACAGCTTGTATCTTAGCTTCATCACAGCTAACAAATGAGGAAATTATGTATATAAACTTGTTGCTAAAGCTATTCAGTCCTTAGCCCCAGCTTTGTCTGCCTGGCTCCTGAACATCCATGGGAAGAATTATTTTCTGAGGAAAGAGGCTGTCAGAAGCCATAAGGCTGAGAGGCCTAAATTAGCAATTATGGAACTAAGGATTCAGCAGCAGCAAAGAAGGATTGGGATCACCTGGAGATATATCCTTAAATATCTCAGTAGGTCTAGTCCTAATTGACTTGCGTAGTCCTTGCACAGGAAACTTTGATAGGCCTGGGAGTCACGTCCAAGTCTCCTGACACCCCGACCACACCTCATACAGTAGACAATTCCTTCAGTGAGTGGAAGAGAATACACAACATGTATTTGGGCCAAAGAAAACCTAAAAGGAAATCCACTTTACTTAGTTACATGTTATTACACACCGTAACACATTTTTCAACACCCAGTAACAAGCTGAAGCCTGTATCTTTGTACAACACTACAAAGCCACAAAATTACTGCAGGCATGAGAATTTGTGGGTTGAACATGCCCAATGACTGCTTGAAGCAGACCATGCCACCCGTAACAGTGCGTAGCAGAAATAGCCAACAGCCCTGGCCTGCAGGGAACCATCTTCCTCACTCAGATTTAGCAATTTGTTTAACTGCATGTGCACAAGCAAGATGCAAGCTAGGAGGAAGCAGAGGGCTTCGTCACAGCTCTTGCTGTGCTCTGGCTCCTACTGAAATCAACAGGAGGACAGGCTGAGAGAGTTGGGGTTGTCCAGCCTGGAGAAGAGAAGGCCCTGGGGAGACCTTATAGCAGCCTTCCAGTACCTAAAGGGGGCCTATAGGAAAGGCTGGCGAGGGACTTTTTACAAGGGCATGTAGTGATAGGATGAGGGGGAATGGCTTTAAACTGGAAGAAGGTAGATTTAGATTAGGTATTAGGAAGAAATTTTTCACTGTGAGGGTGATAAGGCACTGGAACAGGTTGCCCAGGGAAGTTGTGGAGGCCCCATCCCTGGAGGTGTTTGAGCCCAGGCTGGATGGGGCTTTGAGCAACCTGGTCTAGTGGGAGGTGTCCCTGCCCATGGCAGGGGGGTTGGAACTGGGTGATCTTCAAGGTCCCTTCCAACCCAAACCATTCTATGATTCTATGACTCACGTCCTTGGAGGAAGGCACTTTTCCCCAGCTTGTATGCTTTTATGTGTTTCCATGAACAAATGAATTGGGGGGGGAGATGTGATAAAACACTCTCAGTTGCTTTCATTCTTTAAAAAAACCAAACAAACAAACAAAAAAAAACCCAACCAGAAAAAGAGCAAGAACTGAAGTTGAGTTTCAGTCACTTCAGCTGAGACTCAAGAATTTGGGGTTCAGTTCCCCAAACATGCCTAAACTGTCACTTGGCATCTCCAGGTGTGACTTCTGTCAATAGATGAGGGCCACAAAAAGCCAATAAAGCAAGTTCACACACTCGTAGTGGGGGAATAGCTCTATTTCTGAACAAGAGGGAATTTATTTTTAGGTTTTTTTGTGGGTAGTTGGACACCTTAAAGCTGAGCTTTTACTTAGTTGTTTTTCTAAAAGATTTAAAGCCATCCAACTGGTTTCAGTTGGCATCCAGACAAACAAGAGAAAACTGTGCCTCTTGGAAGATCAGCCGCCAACTATCCTGTGCAGGAAAACTAAAAAAGAGTGACTGAGCCCATCCAGCAGCTCAGGCAATAGGAAATATTAAATCACCCGTTCCGCACACTCACCTGCTCACAGAATACCTGGCAAAGAGAAAGTCAGAGGCTGGTGCCTGAAGTAAGCAGCCAGTGAGCGTTGGGGCACTTCTCTCTCTGTTTGGTGCCTGCTGCTGCTTCTGTCTAGCCCAAAGACGTGGATTTTCTCCAGGAGACAAACACAAGAGGAGCTGGTACACGATCTCACCCTGACGGCAACCTTCGATACGACCGTATAGCTGGAAGCTCTGAAACATTTTTGGATCTGCTGGTTTATACATTACCTACATTGATGAAAGGGCAGACTCTGATGCCATTCTTTTACAATAAGCAATGCATAACTCATAAAAGAGACTTACTGAATTATTTAAATGGCTTACCAAACGTGATTAACCGCCAAGAATAGATCTAAACTATTCTTGCTTCTGTAAAAAAAAAAAAAAAAAAAATTTTACAGAAGCAATGACCCAAATGACAGATTTTATTTGGGGATAAAGATTATTTCAAATTAAAATTCACCCTTGGATGGTGATAGCTGTCTTCATGATTCTTCAGCGAATGTTTTTACATTCAGGCTGCCTAAGGGCCTTCATAACACTTCAGAGCACAGCACTGTACAACTGCGGCACAGCAATGGTTGCAAAACATGTCTGTGATGGCATTTGGTAATAAGGCACTCCATGCTCCATCAACTTACAGCAATCAGTATTAGCAACAGTAGACTAGAGACAGAAATCCACTGCCATCATTTCTGTGGCAGAACAACCAGATTCATGCAGAGAAACTCCCTTTTGCTCTCAGTGCTTGTCTCTAAGATTAAGTACTTTGTTCTGGACTTGGAGCAGGTGGAGAGCTTCCTTTTTCCCCAGCATAGCTGCAGCATCAATTCAAGAGCCAGATGAAAAATGATGGCTTATACTAAATAAGACTAAAAAAAGTGACAGCTGCTTTTTTAGAACCCCTGCAGGTTAAAACAAAGCTTAGTAAGTTGGGTTGTTTTTTTTCTTTCTTAGCACTAAGAACACAAATTAATGTTGCTATTATAATCCCAGTCCCCTGGGTCTTCATATGTCTAAAATAAACTTGCCATGTCAGTAAATCCCATAAAATCACATTAACAATGGAGTGCGAATGGCTTCATTTTCTATTAGCACAAACACATCAGAGACTAGTGATCTTATTTTCCATGTAATGTGCACAAATAAATAAATATACACACAGGCATATAATCGCATTGTTAAGCTTTATTTATCAGCAAGAATATTTTGACTCGTCTATTTAAAATTCACTTGCCACATGTGCAGCAGGTGTAGTTCACTTAGAAGAAGAAAACACTCATAAAATCTTGCACAGCAGATGGCCCTCTCAACTCTGCTGCAGACACGTACATGCTCACTAGGCTCAGCCTCTCCCTAATTGCTGTTTCAAATACGATTCCAAGATTACTTGCCATAACAATCTATGCAAAAGCAGCGGCACAAAAACTTGGACAGACTCTCAGAGGAACATCTCAGCCTTCTGTCCCTCCTCCTCCTTTACTTTCTGGTTTGTATTTGGATTGCATTTCCTCAGAGGGAGTGCAATATGTATCTTCTTTGCTGCCGTAAGCAACTTCTAGACCCAGAAGCCTTTAGGTTCATCTCAAATGTTCTCACCATATGGAGCTTTACCATGCTTGTCACCGCTACCAGTACGTATTTTTAAGGACTAAAGCTGCTTTTTACTGTCCTAGGAGAAGCGTCTGTCAGGCAGTGGCATGGGCAGGGGCCATCCCACCGCCCCCAGGGATAGGAGGGAGCAGAGCAGGCGGAGGGGGAAGGGAGGACTGAAGTCAGATGGAGAACTGGGAAGAAGAGGACCTCAAAATAGCTATACAAAGTCATGATCCCTAGAAAGCACGGGGACAGAAGGGCTAAGAGTAAGTGCTTGGCCAAAGAGATGAGGACAAGGTAGGAAAAAACCGAGAGACATTGAGATTGCACAAAAAGAGTGCAATGGGAGGCTAGGGAAAAAAATAGGTGGTGGGCAATGGAAAGAGACAGCCATGTTGGACAACAATCTGGGAAAAGGATAAAAGGACTGGGTAAGATAAGTTGAATGGAATAAAGAAGTGGAGAGTGAACTAGAATAAAGTCCATAGGGAAGCAGACTGAGCATGTGGGAAGACTGTGATGACGAGCTGTGGAGGGAAATTACAGCTTAATGAGTAAGAAAAACACACATGGGGGCTGTCCTGGTTCCGGCAGGGATGGGGTTAATCTCCCCCGGAGCCGGCAGGGGGCAGGTATTCCATACCACGTGAGCCATGCCCGGGCTATAAGAGGCGCTAGCCTGGGCGAGGAGAGGAGTCGCCACTCGGGGGTGGGCTGCGGCGGTGCGGGGCCGGTCGGTGCGCTTCGCGGCGGGACTGTAATCGCGTTTTCATCTTTTCCTTTTGCTGTTCTGTTAAATTGCACTCTTTTAACCCACGAGTTTGGCCCTGTCATTTTCTTTTTCCACGACTGTGGGAGTTGTGCGAGCGGCTGCGTGGTTCTTTGTTGCTGGCTGAGGCCAAACCACGACAGGGGCATATTTTGCCTGTTTTGTTATAACTATGGATAACCTTTAAGGATGATGCAGGACCGTAAAACAAAGCAGAGTGCTGAATTATTTTTAGCTGAGGTTAGGAGGTGCAGGAGTGAGGCAAGGAATTACAAGAAAAGAAAAGATCATTTCAGGGCTAAGAAAGTGAATGTTGTTTCACATGAGGAGGGAATTACATTCTACCCTGGCTTCCACCACAGAGTCTCTAGGATCCCCTCAAACCAGGACAGGCATTTTAATTTTTCGGGGTTGTCATTAATTGTAGGTTCGTCATTTTCTGGGCATCTGACTTGGAAGTCTGAAGGTTAAAACACAAAAATGCTGAACACTCTCAGCTACAACTGAAGCTGATAAAAATTGTGTCTTATACTTAGCATCCAATACCAGTTACTTTAAAAAAAAAAATATGCAGTCCTTGGTATCTCAGAGAGGGCATCCAAAATTAATAGATACTTTAGGTGTTAATTTTCCTGTGCTTCAGTGGAACAAGCATGCTTCAATAACGAAACATTCTCTGGCTTGGGTGTTATTCAGATTTTGGAAGTGCTTATCTGCTTGCTAGCTTGGGAAAGTATATGGAAGAGCTCAGAAGAAAAAGACTGCTTCTGTCTTCTACCAGGGTCTGAATGGTGAGATGTAAGTACGCCACTGAATGCACACTGACCAACAGTTGAATACTGTTCATTAAGCAAACACCTCTCTTTTTCTGCACTGAGTTATGCCAAGGGATGGTAAAATAGAGTACTGGGTCAGTTAATTAAGGATTGCTATACTGTATACGTGCAACAGGGTAAAACTCAAAGCTATATGGGCAAATTTCAATGACTAACTTAGAAATCTCACTATTGCATACTCCTTGTGTGAATTTAGCGATCCATATGTCCTTATGTGCCTTTTGAGTGTGTGTGCATGTATGTATATACCCGTCCTTGGGGAGCATACATCTATGTATGTATGTGTGCAAGAGAACACTAATTCTGTATGAAGAAACGGGTTTCTTTTAAGCTTCCAGTAGAAACTAAGACAAAAATAATTTCCATGCCTTCATCATGTTATTTTAGCTGTGAAGAACCTTTCAATCAAGTGCAACATAAGATAAAAATAAAGATGTGGTGTAGCCACTTACAGTATTTTAAGCAAAAAGGCTGTGTTTGCCTTGCTGTGTTTCAAAGGAAACATTTCTAAAGAAGCCCAAAAAGATTAAAAAAAAAAAAAAAGAAAGAAAAAAACCACCCATGCAGACCTCTTCCATTTCCAGACCATTGTCCTTCCAGGGGTTAAGGCAGATTCCTGGTGGTGCACTGTTTTTAGGATAAAGTAGAATTCGTTGTGCCAACGCCAGCTGGCAAATAAGACTGGGACTTGGAGGTGAGAATGAAGTACCACTGTGCTTACAAAGACACAAACCTAACCAGCTTGGAGGTATTATCTTCACTGTTTTCCTTGAAATATAAGTTAATCTGTATATTGTACAGGGGCATAATTACATTGCTTGGCAGCTCCAGAAAACCAGAATTGTTCTTATGCCTCTGAATTTGAAAACTTATTCCAGGTTGGAGTCCCCTCCTTAGCACTTGTGAAAGTGATGTGGTTTGAAGACTTAACACATATGCCATTACTGTATATTCAAAAGCAAAATAGAAAAATGGAAAAAGAAAGCTTTTTTATTATTAAATTGTGCGGAGAACATGGAGAAGTTACCAGAATTTCATTACAGGCTCACCCAGAGGAAAAACGTAATCCTGGACTAAAAACCACAGAAACTCACTTGTCCTTTTCTTAGGAGACCAAAGTTTAGCATCCTCTTTTGGATGCCGTAATGTAGGTGTTTCAGAGAAAGTGTAAGAACACTCCAGTGGGCCAATGTGGGATTATCTGCCTTCCATTAATCTCCTCTTGATGCGAGGCAGTGATTGACTAAAGCTGCAAAGTCTAATTAAATGTAGTATCCTTTCAAACTCTTATTATTTATATGATGAGACTGGATTATCTTTTTTTGTAATCCATATGCATTTCCTACCTTGCTATTAAAGATCTTGATGTGTGGTGAAGGCTGACCCACCAATGCTTTCAGTGTACACCTTTGGATGGCATGATACACCTGTGAACCTAATGCGAACCAGTGCAGCCTCATCTCTCAGACCTTGCAGTCAGCTCACAGACCTCTGCTACTCCAGGCAGCTCCTCTGAAGAGCAGGAGAGCAGAATGGCCATCACTCCAGACAGGTTCTCTGTTACAGCTTGTAAGCATGTTGTCAGTGAGACTGAAGGCTACTGTTGAGTCAACCTATTGGCAAAGCCTGATAGAGCAACCTATTCACAGCACGGAAGAGATTCACCCCAAAAGTCTCGAGGTGTCAGAGTACAAGCAGTGGGGGTGAGGGGAAGGAAGGAAACAAACATTTTTAGCACTCAAAACTGGGTGGGAAATGAAAATCTACATCAAGTAGAGTTTAACTGAGCCCTGAAATGGCTGTAAAAGGTCCTTTTAGGAACCTGTGTAAGATTTGCTACGGCATCTCTTATTTCTTGCAATGAGTTTCTTGACATAAATATAAACCAGTAAGTCTAGGCAGCCTGTCATTCCCAATTTGCAAGGATAATAATAACAGGGTTTTTTTTTAGTGAAGCATGAATTCTGCGAGCTCTCTAGTCTCAGCACATCTGCCCCTGCTGTCCTGGCAATCCAACCACCTCAGCAACAGTAATACAGCACTATCCAGAAAAAAAGAGCAGAGAAGGAGCACAGAAAGTTTCTCCCCTGAGTTTCAGTAGCAGCAGGCTAAAGCAGAGTCAAGAACAAATAGATGGGATGTTCAAACAACAGGACCGTGGCCATGGTTCCTGTGGTAAGGAGCTTGCTCAGTCTCAGCACCTCAGCAGCTTGAGGAGAATGACGCCTGGGGGACAGACCGAGTCCTCATTAAACAGGCAGAAACAGGCAAAGAGTCACAGGGTCTCTTTCTTGCTTAAAATGTGATTTTATTGCCTCCTTTCGTCTGTCGCTCTAGGCAACTGCCTGCTTCGCCTGCTCCTAAAACTGGGCCAGCTTGCTAGGGAGCTGCAAAAAACCACTCAGCTTTAAGTTAGTATTCAATCAGAAGATGTAACTCCACACAGGAGTCTTTTACCTTCTACGTGAAAGGGGAGATGCCGGTCCATTTGCTGACCCTTAAACTTTGATTTCTGACCCGATCTTAAAACTTTGCCTTCCCAACTCCTCCAAATAGCTACCGTTTCGGAAAGAAGACAATAGGAAGGCTGAACGTGCAGCCCCTGGCAGAACCAGGCTCTAAACATCTGAGGAGAACTGATGGGTATTTTAAGTACCTAGGTCATACCTCAGTAGCTGTATTTTAGTGCAGGGCAAAACACTTTATTGAAAGATATTAAAAAAACCCCTCAGATATTAGGACCCTGTCACATATTTGGTATAGGATTTCCAAAAGTGCTAACTACAGGTATGCCTGTCTCCACTGATTGCAGTGAGACTGAAATTAGAACACTACCGAGCACTTTTGCACACCCCACAGTAGGTGTTAAAGTATTAACGCACATATGAACAAGGACATAAATTCAGATTGCAGAATAAATTTGTTTCTCATAGTTAAGCCTGTACCACAACACTGCCTATAGCGTATCACTCGCTTTACTTCCCAAGCTCTTCAAACTATTAGAGTTGACCTATAATGCTCATTTTTGTACAAAATTGAATTCAGAATGACGTGTCTCAGAAAGCTGAGCGTAAACTGCAAACCCTTGTTCATGCTGGGTTTAAGCCAAACAACTTGGTGCATTTTTTATTGATCTCCATGGATTTGGATCAGGATCTATACTTCATACCTTCCACTGTCTTACCGTTTCCTGTGGGACTGCTGAAGAAGTAAAGCACTACTCTCCCTGAATTACCCAGGATCAGGCCATCGGGAATAACTTGGGTTTACTCATATGCTTTACCAAGGGATGCATTCTGTACCTTCATTTAAATATATACAAACTTGGAGGGAATGAGGCCAGAATGATAACCAAGAAACATTCAGATAAAAGGGAAAAAATATATACTGAATGCATATGAGTAAAGATTCTCTGCTACTTTACTGATTGACGGGTTTTCAGGATCAAGCTACTAGCTATGGTTATATGAGGTCACTTGCAGAATTACAGATCTGTTTTTATTCCTGTTCATCACAAGGATACTTCTTGCATTAACTTTAATGACAGACACTAAAGATCTGCTCCAAGTACAGTAAAGTTAGTGTGAAAGTTTGGGGATCAGGCCTTCAGGCAACGCTCTGCAATCCTTTCTACAGCATGAGAATCTCTGCTCAGGCGGCTTCCACGTAACTAGTTTGGGACTCAAATACAAACACTGATTCTAAAATATCACTCCTAAAAGTAGTAAATTTTGCTAAATGAAAAATGTACAAAATCTGTTATTCAATATGAAGCAGGATAATTTTGATGTATGTTTTATAATGAATATAGCGGTACCGTCTTTATGATTTGTATTTGGGTTTACATAATATCCTTTGATATTCTTTTTCTTTTTGTTAAATTAACAAAATATATTTTTTTAATTTAAGAAAAACTACCAACTAATCTCCAAACTGAGTTAATCCAAAGTGCTTTCATACTGATGAAGTCTCAGGTAAAGCAATAAATTAGCTTTGCTGTAATCATTTCTTTATCCTCTCCATTTCAGCCTCATTGTACCTCATTCCCAGCATTTTATATTCACAGGTGCTGAATCTGAGGATGTTAAGCCCCAACCGCAGGGAGATTGAAGCCGGACAGCTGACGAGATGACCACTCTGAGGCATCTGTCCACTTCAGCTTTTGCAAGAGGTGGCAGCAACCATGACAGGAAGCTGAGTCATGCATAAAGGCAATCCAGTTTACAGATCAAAATAGCAATATAGATCAGCACAGGTTCCGAGCTGCACAGCGGGAGCCTGCAAGCTGCACGGACTACCTGCTTCACACGCAAATGCAACTGTGCCTGCTGCAAGAGCGGTGACACCCAGGCAATGGACGGACGGGGTGAACGGCTGGAAAAGATAGGTCTGGTCCCATTTCACACAGCCTGAGCTCGTGAGACAATATATTCAGTTAAAAGCTGATGCTGTTGGCAACACCGTCAAAGACAAAATTCCAAAAGAATTCAAATTATGCAAACTCAAGTTTTCAACTTAGTAAAGATGACTGCCAAAAAAAGCCTTAATAAAACGCTGCATTATGGCTGGCCTGGTAAAAGGGTAGATCAACGAGCCTCATCTTCCAAAGATGCTGTCTGAGAAATTTACTGCTGATAACACTGAGGCAGCAGCAATATGAAGTGAGAGTCTCTGCATCCTTACCAGGAGCTGCTCTCACAAGCAAATTCATATTTAAGAAGTGCCTAGTACGGTACGCTGGAGAAGCAAAGGAGATAGCCCAGCTGAGGGTTAGTCCCAGCAAAGTACGTAAGATGTAATTCAGCCTACACTATAAATCATTTCCTCCGTGCATTCATTAACTGTCTGCAGCCTCAAGGAGCTGCTTTTCAGCTCTGTATTACAGAAATTACCTGTTCATGACACAAGCCAGAAAAAGGCGCGTCGAAGAGCATTGGCTCTACAAAGGCTAAGTGAAGTGCAGATAAGACCAATAGTTTTGCAAGCAGTGACATATATGAAGCCTCATTTCCTAGGGAATTGCATCTCATGACTGTCAGATTTTTTAACCGAATTATACCAAAGCTTCAGGCTTGTCTTAAACAGAGCATCAGAGAATCCACAGAGAAGACAAACATGCATGTCTACCATGAAAGGCTTCAATTGAGATTTGCTCCTTATTGGACACCACTGAATCCTACAGGAATATACATTTTGATTGAAAGAGGGATTTTCCAATCCCTAGGCATTCAGTTCCCAACACAGTGGCACAACCTCTCTGTCCAGTGTTGACATTTCAATATTAATGGTTGAAATGTACGCTGATATTTTTCCTTTGCAGATAAGCGCGCTCTCCCCTGCCCAGCTGTGTTCACAGAACTTACAGGAATGTTCTCTCTTTGAGAACTAATATCTTAAAATTTGCCCCTGTGTTTCATTTGGTTGAAATCGGTCCAAAATTTATGGGGTGCAGAACTAATAAAGCACAGCAAGCAAACAGCAACATGCAAACACACACAGGATGCAATTTTGCACATGCCTTATTTCTTTAAAAAATCAGGATTAAAAAAAAAATAAAAATCTGCTCAGCAACACTTTAACAACCCATCTGGCTGTCCCCTTCGCTTCTGAAAGAGAGCTGAGCAGTTTGCTTGTGCCGACTTCAGTGGCGTTAGCTCCTTGAAAAGCCAGCTCAGCCTCCCCTGTTGCTGCCACCGCCTGCCACGGCCGGCAGCTCGCCCGGCGGGCACCGGGCCGGGGCAAGGGAGTACCGAAAGGACGGGGAAGGGGAGGGGAGGAAGACCTCGGCTCCTAAATACTGCGTGTAAACACACAAGCAGGTTGGCTTATATACAGTACACATAGTGTATTATATATTTAACGCGTGTAAATACACCAGCCAGCTTTCCATCAGATTTAGCGCATGAAACAGCCCATATAGGTACCACTCGCATTAAGGACTTTTCCCTCCATCCTTTCAAGCGTGCAGACACACCTGCAAACCCCTCCGCTCCAAGCCTGCCGCTTCCTCCCAAGAAGGCATTCATTCCCACGGCCAACAGCCCCATCGGGCTAATCGAGGCCCCGTGCCCACCCCTCCCCTCTCCCCGTCGTGTCCGTCCCCCCC